>NC_054708.1:76046115-76148615 GCF_016097555.1 Gigantopelta aegis
GTATTCCATAGTGTAAAATGGTTTACTATATGGTCACTAATAGTGTTTTCATTGAAGTATTCCATAGTGTAAAATGTTTTACTATATGGTCACTAATAGTCTTTTCACTGAAGTATTCCAAAGTGTAAAATGGTAAACAAGAGCAACAAGGACGAGAAGTAAAATTAATTCAAAGAATAGTCATACTCGATATAATAATCATGGAAAACGTAATTTTGGTTCCGTGATTTATCGACATGCTACTGACATGGTACCGGAAACAATTGTTTCCATAAAATCGGAGGGCCTGCAACATTAATATTATTCAAGTATGACAACTGAGCCAAAAGCCCACCTAGCTCTTACAATAATAAGGCCTAAAACAAATTGAGTGTTTCCAGGAACCCTACCGTACCTAAGAAAAACAGCTGAGCCTATTTTTTTCTAGATGTATTATTTTTATTTTTTTTTTTTTATTAACATGTAGGTGAAAAGAGTGTATACGTAACATTTTATCTTGATCTGTATCGATCAATGTATTTATTTTTAAAAAGCTAACCTACGTACATACTTTTAAATGCCTATTCTCGAAAAAAAAACATAATTTGTTCAGGCCTTATTATTGTAAGAGCTAGGTGGGCTTTTGGCATGTATAAAATATCACTATAACTGCCTTGAACACAAAAAAACCAAGACAGACAATTTTATTTTAAAGGAAAAAAATACACTGAAATTGCTTTCTGCAGATGATTGCTCATGTGGCAATCCGTGTTATGTTGGCTGATTGTATTCTAATGAACATCGGATATGTTTAAAAAGCTTCAGTCCACCTGTAGAATTACCAGCAGGCCTTTCCCCAGGATTTTTTTAAGGCGCTTACATTTTTAGCATCAGTATAACACAAATGAAGCCAAAATAAGTGGGGTAGTGGGTTGAAAACAGTTAAGTGTTTGCCTTCAATCATGCTCTTTTTTTTAAAGTAACCCATCAATTCCCCACCCTCAATTTCATAATTTGTGCCATGTTGTTGCGGTTGATTTCAGCGTTCGTGTTAAATGCTTCTTGTGATTTCTGCTTACAAAATTTAAATACTGCATGTACATTTCCGGCGATTGCGATCTGTATGGGTACGAAATTAACAAAGACAAAGGAATAAACAAAAACTGTAGTTAGGTATTCATTGATGCGAATAACTATTGTTTTTCTACAAATTTACATCAAGATTTACTTTTGCGTAAATGTGTGCAACGATGTCTCTTGACACGCGGGTGTCGGCTGACTCTGAAGCGTGACGTATATATTCCGCCGAGAGCTGTCCTCAGTTCAGCCAACGAACGTTCTTCCTAACGTTCGCGACCTATTTGATTGGTGTTCGCCGTGTCCATTTGGTTTAACGTGAAGCGCACAAACCAGTATAACGAACGTTTTGTTTTCGCTCGGTCTGGCTGAACTCGGCCCTTGAGATGGCCTACATGTCTTTCGGCCCTGAACTGGCATGTGTATTCAAATTGACACGCATTGTCGGTCTGTTTTTATTACTTTGGTTCAAAGATTTTACAAAGTAAAAATAACAAGCTAAAGATCTTCCAGACATTGCTGTCATACATGCTGAATGCATGCCGTTAAAATTAATAACCGTGATTATTAAAATACGCAAACATCATAAGGCCTACGCTGTATTCTGCATGACACCGTTTCTCGTTACCGGTCGCGAGATCGCTATTACGCTAATTGAATATTTGGTAGTATTATTATGTTTAAGGTGTCGGATAGATTATATAACCGTTTGTTCACATCAGAAGACAGAAAATGGCTTAGCCAAAATTTTAGCCACTTGCAAATTTTATTAGCCATTTTTTGTAAAATGGCTAATTTGGCTACCGACAGCGCGAGCCCTGCCTGTAATAAGTGGCCACCTATCTAACGTGGCCAGCGGCCACCCAAATCGGTTCCCAAATCGCTAAAATACCTGTATTAAGCGGCCACAGTAAATGTTTACTATTATATAAAAGTGATATTTAGCAACAGCGACAAGGTGCAGCAAACAACCACTCTTCACACCTTCAGGAATATTAGCACCCATTCATTCCCGACATTTCTACTGTGTATCAATCGCTTGACATTTGTAGATTCACTTACTATAACAATACACCGCATGAAGTAGAAATTAAATAATTAAGTGGAAAGAGAAAACAAACTTGTTGAGAACGGTTAATTTAACATTCCAGTTGCAGTTTTTCCTAAATGAGGCGACGTGTCAAAAGTTTAATTATAGTAAACTGTGAAGCACACATCCATTAATTAGCAGCGCAGACGCTAGAACAAGAAACGACAACATGTTTTAAAGGCTATATGTCGCAACCTGTAATCAGCGGCCACCTGTCTTAAGCGGTCACTTTTGTCTACTACCGTGTGTGACCGCTTAAGACAGTTTTGACTGTGTGTGTGTATATATATATATATAAATGTATATTCATAAAATAATTTAAAAAAACAACTCAACTTTTAATGGCATAAATATTACTAATGCATATAATGTAACCCACACAAAGCACACATAAAAAATAAATGACAAAATAAATAATCAATTCCATTCAGTTCCGAAATATTTCTTTTTATTGACTCTACGTAAAATGCTTGATACAAATAATTATCGTTCCGCCATATTTTCATTCCGCATTTTAAATGTGTCAGGATACAAATAACTTTCAAACTGTGGAAATGTGTCATCTTCAAACATCTAATCCTGGAAAGGTTACCAAAGGTATTGTAATTAATGTTTTAGTCTAAAATTTATTAAAATATGTTGTTGTACATGTTGAGGCTCTTAAATAAAGCACATATGCCTGATTTTATTAAATCGTGAGTGCAAATGGAAAATTCGATCCAGTGGATAAATGCAGCACAGCAATAAACATCACAATAATAAATATTGTGCCGAAGACGTTTATCTTGATGAACTACGAACACATATAAACACTAACTGTATCCTCTCGGTATGGGTTTTGACGCAGATAAGCAACCATCTCGCGTTGTTTAAAACTAACAATGTTTTTTTTTTTATTACTTACACTTACAGAGACATAACCTAATGTATATATATCATTAAAATATAAACATTAAATTCGATATATAGTGAGATTTTTAGTTTTAGTTTTGGCTTACATGTGCATACTGTAGTATTCTCACCTTTTTGATGCGGTATGTATTTTGACGTGGAACATCCAGATAACTTGTGATGACCAATATTCAAGAAAAACAACTCTAAACAACTGGAAACGATGTGTGGTGGTTCATAAATTCCATATTAATAATACACGTCAAAAATAACACAATTAAAATACATTTTAACCAGATTGTCACTTAAACCATATAGCCCAGTGCAAACATAGTCACTATTTATACATTGATAGGGTGGGAATACATTTGACAGCCATTTGAGAGATTTTTGTTGGTTTATTATTAGTATATTATTCAAAACAGTGTCCACTTTACCTTTCATGTGAAATAGATATTATTTTAAGATGTAATATACACTTGAACATCGTTTAATCCTGATCCAATATAATCGTATGCAGTGCATGTAAAATAAGGACAGGAGACTCATTCGGACATCCAGAAAAATAGATTGACGTAGAGGTGATCCAATTGTCTTGTATTTATTTAAATAGTAGCAGACGACAATGTTTCGTGCAGCAGGCGAGTAAAATTCATTGAGAAAATTTGGAGATAGAGGGATGTTTATGTATGTTAAAAAAGTGCCTTACGGAAAATAGTACTTTTGATTACATGGCATTTTTAATTGTTTATACTTACCGTAAACTGGCAAATTGAAAACATTGCATTATTCTTATCAATAAAAAATACTTCCGTCCAAAAAAATTTCCACTCCATAATACATACTGAGATGATATAAAGAAAACCTTCCGAGTTATGTTTCACATATAAATAGACAAGTTGTCCAAATAGTAATCCTGCATTAATTAAGTTTTCAGTTACAAACTAAATCTCGAAAATTTAAATTGTAAACTGACTGCGAGTGTATTCTGTATTGTGATTGGTTAATTACATTCTTTTTCTGGGATCAAAAGAAAATAACACCCGCAAATCTAAAAACTCCATGTGGTTATGTCCATTGTAAACTGAATTGTTGAGGTGGTACCTCTCTGGTTGAGGTGTGTACTTATCTGGTTGAGACATGTACCTCTCTGGTTGAGCCATGTATCCCTGGTTGAGACGTACCTCTGGTTGAGATGTGTACCTCTCTGGCTGAGGTGTGTACCTCTGGTTGAGGCATGTACCTCTCTCGTTAAAGTGCATACCTCTCTGTTTGAGATGTGTACCTCTCTGGTTGAGGCATGTACCTCTCTGGTTTAGGTATGTACCTCTCTGGTTGAGACATGTACCTCTCTGGTTGAGGTATGTACCTCTCTGGTTGAGGCATGTACCTCTGGTTGAGGCATGTACCTCTCTGGTTGAGGTATGTACCTCTCTGGTTGAGGCATGTACCTCTCTGGTTGAGGTATGTACCTCTCTGGTTGAGACATGTACCTCTCTGGTTGAGGTATGTACCTCTCTGGTTGAGACATATACCTCTCTGGTTGAGGTATGTACCTCTCTGGTTGAGGCATGTACCTCTCTGGTTGAGGTATGTACCTCTCTGGTTGAGGCATGTACCTCTCTGGTTGAGGTATGTACCTATCTGGTTGAGACATGTACCTCTCTGGTTAAGGTATGTACCTATCTGGTTGAGACATGTACCGCTGGTTGAGGTGTGTACCTTTCCAACAATTACTCATGATCGTCTTATAACACAACATAACCAGGAGAGTGCACTGAATAACACAACGGAACCAGGAGAGTGCAGTGAATAGCACAACGGAACCAGGAGAGTTCAGTGAATAGCACAACGGAACCAGGAGAGTGCAGTGAATAGCACAACAGAATCAGGAGAGTGCAGTGAATAGCACAACAGAACCAGGAGAGTGCACAACAGAACCAGGAGAGTGCACTGAATAACACAACAGAACCAGGAGAGTGCACTGAATAGCACAACAGAACCAGGAGAGTGCAGTGAATAGCACAACAGAACCAGGATAGCAGTGAATAGCACAACAGAATCAGGAGAGTGCAGTGAATAGCACAACAGAACCAGGAGAGTGCACTGAATAACACAACAGAACCAGGAGAGTGCAGTGAATAGCACAACAGAACCAGGAGAGTGCAGTGAATAGCACAACAGAACCAGGAGAGTTCAGTGAATAGCACAACAGAACCAGGAGAGTGCAGTGAATAACAAAACTGAACCAGGAGAGTGCAGTGAATAGCACAACAGAACCAGGAGAGTGCACAACAGAACCAGGAGAGTGCAGTGAATAGCACAACAGAACCAGGAGAGTGCACTGAATAACACAACAGAACCAGGAGAGTACACCCAACACACAGCAGAAGCTGGAGGGATCACTGTTCACTCAACAGAATCTGGATAGAACCCTGCATACACAACAGGTGGACATGGTATAGTGTTCACTGCGTCTGGATTTGATATTCAGTGCACACCCTCATTGGAAATGTAAATCTTATGGGTACCAGACATTTTTCCCCCAAGCCAGTTCGCCCCCACAAAGGTACCAGTTCGGCCCCATAAAGATACCACTGTGTCAATGTAAATGTGTGGTCTGAACCCATGTGTGTGCCGAGCTTCCTCTAGTGCAACCATACCCTATTTTTAGGCGATTTCGCGCACTCCCATGTAGATTTTTAGATGCACGGTTTGGCAGTCGTCAAACTTTGATGCAAGTATGATTTACATTTTCAAATAACTCAGAATTTTACTTTCATAAGAATCCGGAATAAACAGAGTTATTATGAATGTCATCAATGCTTAATTCTCAGTCTTCATACCTGAATGGTAAACGGCCTTTTTCAGGTGTATTCAAAGAGCACTTATCATATCGAAACTGAAACCCATGGTCGGTCCCACGATAAGGAGGTGGTACACATCCTGATAATTTAAATCTACTAATAGTAATATACTGCTGGCACCGGTTCTTTCTGCAGACAAATATAACCAACTACAACGTCAGCGGTCACCAAAAACGTTCTGCGATGTTAACCAACAGAAGGACGACTACAGCCTGCTATTTATACCATGGATAGGCGATGACAACTCGTTATAACAATGCTTAGGAATGACGAACGACTGGATCAACAAATCACGCTACCAGGAATGCAGTCAACACTTCCATTCAGCGAATCCTATTGCTGCTATACAGGACTCTCGTGAACAACATGGCTGGAAGACTACCAAAGCATATATATGTTTAATAACCCATTTCACTGATTATATCATTGGTGCCCGGACTGATACACACACATACACACACACACACACACACACACACACACACACTTTAACATGCTTCTAAAGAAACAGTACAATAAGTGTTTAAAGGTAACAAATAATTGTGAGTTGGGGACGAACTGACTAAAAGTTTGGGGCGAACTAACAAATAGTTGGGGGTGAACAAGCAAACAGTTGGGGGCAAATCGACTAGGGAGCGAACTGGTACATGGGGCGAACAGGTCAAACTGGGGGCGAACTGACTGGATTCAACGCTATATCCTTTGAATGAGCTTCACTTGAACCCGGTGTTTCCCAAACCAATAAGACTCTAAACATACATGTAGTTTCTTCATTAGAGAATGCTAGCTTCAGTTTGCTTAACTATTCTGGTTTTCTGATTCACTAGCTGATAAACCAGGTATTCTTGAAACTAGTGAAGTACACACTAAGGCAGCTGAACAAGGAACTATTAGCATGGTGCAAAGAACACAGAAATAATACTGCACACAACATGACATCAGCTTTTCTGATGACTCATCTGGAATGAATACTTTCCTCAAAAAAAGAGAAGGTTTTGTATGGACATGTCATCTGATTCTGATGCACCATCATCAAACAGTGGCCATACCACCAGATAAGGTCACACACAATCAGGGGTGGGTCAAAGAAAACAAGGATTTCACAAGTCAGAGTAGTTTTTTTTCACATTATTATTTTGTTCAATTGGTGATTTTATTTATCATATTATTACGGTAACAAAAGTAAAACTACTTTTATCAACATAATATTTTGTTTAACCAGTGATTTTATTAATACGTACTTCTGCTTGTTTTCCTTTTTGAATGTTTGCTTCTAAATGTTTTCTATTTCCAAACTTTGTCCTTTTTTTTAATAAATGTGATTTGCAAAACTGAAATGTTTTAGAAGTCATGGTTCTTTCAGAATAAAGATTCAAATTTAACTTAATATACTGTTGGTCGTATATGACACAATTAATTCAATATATATCATGAATAATTGTCGTAACTACCACTATTTAAATAAATAACTAAAATATTGTATATGCTATAAATAATGCAAATATACAAAGAAATTGTAAATACGTTCAGCTTTCATTATCATTAAAACAAATTCAACATCTTAACTACTGATTAAGAAAAAACAGTTTTCCTCCATTATCTCAGATTTTTAAAAATGAATTTTGATGCACTTACATCCTTCTGGCTCTCAATTGACAATATACTGTCCGTGTTTGGCAAAATTAGTGTATATAAAATATTCGTAGCTGCTTTATAGGTAAGAGCAGTCTGTATGGTTGGAGTTAATTTTCTCTTTTTGTCTATCTTGAAATAAAAAATTAATAGTCATAGTTTGAAATGTGCTCAAGGTGTCATTAAACAAATATCCTTTGTTTCCTTTTTCTATATCTTACATTTATTTTATTTCCAGATCCACATCCTGATGCATTCCTTTGAATTTTAACAATGATCCCACAAGCTGTCAAATCTACGTATAGTTAATATGACCCGTGCCGCTGCCTGAGCGTGCTCGAGAATGGATCTGTGGGAGGTGGACCAGATAGTAAAAGATGCAGCAGCTAGAGGTGACAAGGTTGTCAACCTCAGCCACAGGGGGCTAACAATCATGACGGGCGAGATTGGCAAACTGAAGAACGTCCGCAAGCTGTCCCTCAACAACAACAAGCTGCTGGTGTCTCCGTCGGAGCTGACCATGCTGCCGAGACTGGAGGAGCTTGTCCTCGACAACAACCAGCTGACAATGCTGCCTTCAGGCATCGGCGGCATATCAACGCTGCTGTACCTCAGTGTGTGTCACAACCCGCTGGGAGTCCTCCCAGCTGAGATTGGCTCACTCAGCAGACTGATGCAACTGTGGCTCGTCGACTGCCAGCTCGAGAGTCTTCCCGCAGAGGTCGGGTTTCTCACCAACTTGAGGAAACTCAGTCTGCGAAACAACCATCTCTGCGCATTGCCCAAAGAGTTCGTGAATCTCACCAACATCACGTGGCTGTGTCTGGCTAAGAACAATTTTCGAAATCTCACGTTAGATTTGAACAGCTTGAGCAAGCTGACCTACCTGGATTTGAACCACAATCATTTCAGTGAGGTTCCGGGGTCAGTCTTGGACCTGCCGGCGCTGACCATTCTGCTTGATGAGGGGGAACCAGGTGTGGGAGGTTCCCGATGATGTCATTCTTGATCTGGCTCGCCTCACCAAATTTGATCTCCGTGACAATCAGATCATTGTCAAACCAGATCACTGGAAGGTATTGTACTGAACACTAAACGATTCGAATCTGGTTTTATTATGACTGCAGAATACAGTCTTTGTGAAAACTGAGATCTATGTATATGATAGAACTACATGTAATGATGTGCACATGTGTATAGTAGAAGGACACAATGCATCAATTTAGGGCAGCTGTTTTGCGATAATGGTAACACATAAAATTCTAAAATCACTGATTCTAATTTCCAAGATACTAACATTTTCTGTTTTGTATAAAACATAAAGACAACCGTAAACACATTGCAAGTAAAAAAAATTAACTTTTCTAGAACACTTTTAAGTAAGAATTATAAAGATGTTGTAATACATATTTTAATGATCTAATAACTAAGGTTAGTGACATTAAGTATCACAATATGCACCTTATTGTGACCCATATATTGAGATACCATATATATCATATGGTGACATACCTGTATTTTTACACCTTATGTATCTAGTAATAACAATAATAATATATGTTAATTAATATTAGTGACGATTCTTTCAGGGGGCAGGACATAACCCAGTGTTAAAGTGCCCGCTTGATGTGCAGTCTGTTTGGGATCGATCCCCGTCGGTGGGCCCATTGAATTATTTCTCATTCCAGTCATTGCACCACGACTGGTATATCAAAGGCTGTGGTATGTGCTATCCAGTCTGTGGGGTAGTGCATATAAAATATCTCTTGCTACTAATGGAAAAATGTAGCGGGTTTCCTCTCTAAGACTATATGTCAAAATTACGAAATGTTTGACATCGAATGGCCGATCATTAATATATCAATGTGCTCTAGTGGTGTTATTAAACAAAACAAACTTTAACTTTTTTTTTACTCTTTCAGGGTTTGGAGTACATACTGTTGGGAACTTCCGCACCGATACGCAGTCCCAGTCCTCCTCCATTCATTTCTTCATCACACAGACTGATAACTGGTGATGAACACTTCACTGATGATTTCCCAGAATCACACAGCAGTGACTGAAGCAGAGATGGAATTTCCGCAACCCAAGAGCTACCACTGCCCGTTTCTGTTGAGTGGGAACATCCCAACCATGCAATAATCATATTGTGCATTGAGACAACTCATCATTTCCAAATAGTCAATTCAATATGGTTGACAATATGGTTGTCAACATGTTTGTAACAGAGTTATTCATATAAACTCTCGGCACATTTTCGCAAGCCAAGGTACCATTCCCTATATTGGCCATTCCATGATATGTGGTCCATAGGTGTGAAAATTTCAAGATTATCTTTTAAACTAACTTTTTATTATAGCTTAAAGTTAACAGTCTTAAGCATATTAAAAATATCTTTTTATTGCCAATTTACTTATGTTTTAGGGGTTTTAATGACAGTTTTATTTGAAAAGAGAATTTCCAAACTTAAAAGTTAGGTACGATGTCAGGACATCATATCTATATTATACTGCATATGAAAATGCTACTTTGCCTTCTTTCATATCACAATCCCCGTCAGTGGCCCCATTCGGCTATTTCTCGTTCCAGCCAGTGCTCCACAACTGATGTAACAAAGGCCGAGGTTTGTACTATCCTGTCTGTGGGATGGTGCAGATAAAAGATCCCTTGCTGCTAATCAAAAGGAGTAGCCCCAGAAGTGGTGACAGCGGGTTTCCTCTCTCTATATCTGTGTGTTCCTTAATCATATGTCTGACGCCATATAACCGTAAATAAAATGTGTTGAGTACATCGTTAAATAAAACATTTCCTTCCTTCTTTCATATAATTAGTATATTAAATTATCTCTAGTATACGTATTTTGTACCTTGGCATAGTAGCATATTTCTTTGCTTGTATAAAAAAAACATTGCCAGTTCCATGGAAATGTGCCATGTTTGCCACAATAATTTGACCAAAAGACAATGAAGATCCATATTTATCTTGATATTCCTCGTATTTACAATTATCAGAGGTATTGAATTACATTTTTAACTGTGCACATATATCATTGAAGATGGTGGAAGCAACATTTCTTTCTTGTCAGTTGTTAAGCACATTGTGATTGGTCAGTGGTGATATTATGTAAGGGACATGATTGTTGTTTCAAATTTATTTCCCATAGAGTGTGCTAATAGTTCAGATTGGTCTATGCAGGTAACTATATCAAGGTATAAAACATAGTATACTAGAGATGTGCGGTATAACTGGTATACTGCAATATAAATTTTGACCAATAAGTATTGCAATATTTTTGTAGCATACCGGTATATTGCTCAACGTGTGTTAGTGCATAAGTATTGTATTTTCAAAGAAAAACTTCCAGTTTAAGAAACAATAGCATAGATATGAAATTAAAGCAATTTTAGGAATTTTAGTAATTGAGAATTGATTTTCACAAAATATAGCATGGTAAATATCACAATTCAGGTTCCTGTATTGCAGTATATCGCAATACAAACATTTCTGCAATACCCATCACTACAGTGTACCAGATGGAATGGTACTTTGGCTTGCGAAGATGAAAAATGGCATGAGTAGCTGTCATTAGCCAAATTCACCAGTTGCTAAGAGTAACTAACAAATTTTACTTCAGTTTGTCAAAATAAATTCATGGGATTATTGTTAATTTGCTGAAAAATATCTGACAGTGTGTATTTGTGCAATTTTAAAAGTATAATTTGGAGAAATGCTCTGCTTGCCCAGAACTGGCCCTGACTAGTATCAGCATACTTGTACATGTATGCATAATGTCATTGGAGGTCTTTAAGCTTGTTGCTTTTAGTAATTTTGTTAAATATTCTAAATGATATGCATGGGTGCTTCATTGTTTTGTCCAACATTTAAAGGGAAACAATATTTACTATCTTTACATTTTAGTTTTACTACCTAATTTTTTGACAATTATTTAAAAAAAAACCCTGAACTGATGATTTTGTTTGTGTCAACTTTGGTGGCCATATTGGAATGCTTAATAACAATCCTGTGATTTGTTGATGATATTACACAAGGGACATGATAGTATTTCATATCTATTTGCAATAAGCATCACAGTTCTGATTCCGGATTATAATATGACTGTACATTTACAACAATGTGTATGCCAAGATGGAGAGGTATGCACTGGTATCAGTTTACATGTATGTGTGGAAATCTTGTAACTAATCTTGCATGTGCAAGAGGAGGGTTTTGGGGGTCAAAACCTCCCTGCTTGAGCCTTTTTCTTCTTTTTTTTCCAATATATTTTCCAGGAGAGAATGTCTCGACCCCTCTTTCCCCCCACATAAACTTCTCTTGCCAGTGACCCCCCTGCTAAAATTCCTGCCTGTCTTGTAACACATCATTTTCTTATTTAAAAAAAAAGAAGAAATAATGAAGTTCTGTCCAATTAAGGACTGGTTGATCACAATAAACAAGACTTGCAGAATCATCAAGATGTGATTTAGGAGAGTCGGTATGCCCTTAGACCAAGACCTGAAGATGAGAGCTCTCAGTTCAGTTATAGCTTAATGTTGCACACACCCAACCACTTACACCTGAACTAAAACTTGTCATTATTTGCATAGCATCAGTGCCCAATTTAGCTATCAACAGTCCAACCCCCAACCATGTACTCGTGGTCTAGTTCGGGTATGCAGTCTTATATATCCTATAATATGTGTATGTAAGTTGTTTTCGACCTAACAGTTATAAAATAAAACTACAAGCATGCAATTGTTAGATGACTCACATACACATAAGAAGTAGGGTAGTCATGCCAGATAAGCTCGAGTTATCGTTATAATGAATTGTACAGACACCACACCATCTGCCTTAGAACACTCACACAAATTGTAATTGGCTTTAATTAAAAACAACGACTGTCATCAGTTGTATTGCTAATAGCGTAATGTATTGGCCAATTGTAGTTCATAGTTCAACTTTAAGGAATGTTATTAATTTTGCCGTTGAACGTGTTTTCCTGTTGAATGCAGTCACTTTTGTTGTTTGGCTTTTGTTTGTTTGATTAGTTTTCTTGCTCAAAAATACTTTTATTTCTATGTATCATGCAATACTGTTTGATGTTCTTATATGTTGTTAAATTATTTGAAATTTTCTTAACTGTTTCAAATAGATTTAAATAACATGTTTATAAATAAAAAAATAACTAGATAATGGTTAATCTATATTTTTAAATGAAAATAATGGGGTGTATTAAGACATCGATCTCATGTATATATAGTTTACATTCCAGTGTCCGATTTATGCAAGTGTGGTGTATGTTGAAGAGTGCACGTATGTACATGTGTTCGAGTGTGTTTACAAGTGTAAACATTGAAAACTAATCATTTTTTGCAAATATTGTTTGATGTTCTGATTCATGGAATCTATTGCAAAGTAAATGATTTGTATAAAATATACACTAAATTATTTTTAAATATTATTTATTACTGTTGTTTGCTGTTAATTAAAAGATCTATCTTGATTTTTCTTTTGGTTTTCATTAAAACAGATTGTGATCAGGGCTAGCTGTGGCACTCGCCAATTGGTGAATTTTTAAAGCAGTTGGCAAATTTTATTTTAGTTTGGCAAAATAATTTCATGTGATAATTGACATTTTTTAGAAAATAAGTGACAGTTTCTGCAATTTTTAAAGTTTAATAGACAATTTGGCGAATTGTTTTGCTCACCCAGAGCTAGCCCTGGTGATCACTGTATTGAGCTTGGAAACATTTCCAGAGTAGGCTTATAAGTTGTATGCAGTTTAATATGATCATGGGTATTGAGACAGTGATAGAGAAAAGCAGAAATTTTCACTAGTCCACCGGACAAGTACATCTAGAAATCTACTTGTCTGTCAATATTTGTTTTAAGGTTTATTCAAATGTTTTGATTGCTTAAAATGAAACTGAACTGAACATTTTCACTCGTCCCCTGGACAACCATTGAGGTACATTTTGCTTGTCCGAGCAGATTTTCACTTGTCAGAACAAACGGACAAGTGCTTATTTCTGTGAGATACATGCATGTACACATGTCATCATTTTTCAATTTACAGGGTTGTAGCTTTTTTCTCAAGGTGGGAACTATATATGGAAGAAATCTGTAGCTAAGAGCTAGACATTTGTGAGGGCGTGTGAACATTTTCAAATTAAAATAGCTTAAATTATGATATAACATCTGGAGCCACAAATGTTGGCTTTAGTTACTTAAAAATTGTTCGATAATACAAGAAATTATGCTAGAGTAGATTTTTAACAATATGTCTTCCCAACCACTAGTTGTTTTTGGTGTTTTTTGTTTAACCCCAAGTACTGCCTTGATTTACACTCGGTATCTCTATACAGGGATTAATGTATTACCCGGACTACTAAACACAAATTAACAATTCCATCTTGTTTTGTTTTTCAGATTTTTTTTGAAACTGATTCAATATGATAAACAAAACATGCAAAACCCAGAAAAATGTGATCATTTATTGATGTATCTACAATAACCCAAAAATGGGTTACAAGAAATAACATCCAGACTACATCAAATTTACTGGCTATTTTCACAAACTAAATGAGATCAGCAAGATAAAAAAAAATTAATAGTATTAATATTGTAACATAACAATAACAAGGAAAAACTGTGCTTTAAACTAAACCAGTTTAATTGATCTTTTGATATAAAATGAAAAGCTTGAGAAAATTAAATCGTGTTACACCTAACACAAAATAGGGGCAGGATTTACATGTAGCTCGGTGGAACACATGCCTACATGATGTGCTTGCATTGTAGGGTTGAACTACCTAGATAGACCCATTGTCCGATTTCATTTTTTCCTATCCCAACCGGTGCACCAAGACTGGTGTATCAAAGGTCAAGGTATGTGCTATCCTGTCTATAGGATGCTGCTAATGGGGGAAAATGTAGCTGGTTTCCTCTAAGACATAAAACGAATTTCCAAATGTTTCACATCCAATAGCAGCTGATTAATAAATTAGTGTGCTTCTGTGGATTTGTTAAACAAAATAAACGTTTAACTGAATTAACACTTAACTACACTATGCTATGTTCACACTGAATATAATCCAACTAATTTCTGGACTTCGGTCAATGAAAATCAGTGTTTCATCACATTCAATGTGAATGCTGGTATGGCAGTGCATTTTTACATTATTTCAAGCCATTCACACTGAAATAGTTATAAAAGTGTTGTCATCATGCAATGCATTTTAGTTAAATCATTGTAGTGTTCACACAGCAAATAAGATTGATGCATTTTTGTTGTACTGCTGTGAAAACCGTCAGAAACTCTTATGTCATGGTAACTCCATACAAATTGAATATGTGCGACATCATTAGAGTTAAAGTTAATGTTTGTTTTGTTTAGCAACACCACTAGAGCACACTGATTAATTAATCATTGGCTATTGGATGTCAGACATTTAGTAATTTTGACATATGGTCTATTTATTACATAACAGCCTTGATTGGCCACTAACTTCTTCCATTAGTAGTAAGGGATCTTCTATATACATGTATGTACCATTCCACAGACAGGATAGCACATACCATGACCTTTGATATACCAGTTGTGGTGCACTGTCTGGATTGAGAAGTAACACAATGGTCCACCGATGGGGTTTGATCCTAGAATGGCTGCACATCAGGCAAGTGCTTTATCACTAGACTACATCACGCCCTCGACATCATTACAGATTTGAGTCTTGAGTTTTATAAGCTCAGGCCCAGAGCTTGATCAGTTTTACATGCATATAAACCATCATTGTGAACTTGGCAATAGACTTGGTGTCAGTTATAACCATGATATACAGGCCTACATACTTT
The DNA here is from genome assembly GCF_016097555.1 of Gigantopelta aegis. Taxonomy (NCBI): domain Eukaryota; kingdom Metazoa; phylum Mollusca; class Gastropoda; order Neomphalida; family Peltospiridae; genus Gigantopelta; species Gigantopelta aegis. The sequence continues at coordinate 76,061,506 of NC_054708.1, forward strand.
AAGGTGGTCAGTCATCATGGCTAAACACTCATATAGGCCTACATGCTTTAAGGTGGTCAGTAATCATGGCTAAACACTCCTACAGGCCTACATGATTTAAGGTGGTCAGTAATCATGGCTAAATACTCCTACAGGCCTACATGATTTAAGGTGGTCAGTAATCATGGCTAAACACTCATACAGGCCTACATGATTTAAGGTGGTCAGTAATCATGGCTAAACACTCATACAGGCCTACATGATTTAAGGTGGTCAGTAATCATGGCTAAATGCTCATACAGGCCTACATGCTTTAAGGAGGTCAGTAATCATGGCTGAATGCTTATACAGGCATAAATGCTTTAAGGTGGTCAGTAATTATGGTTAAACGCTCATATAGGCCTATGTGCTTTAAGGTGGTCAGTAATTATGGCTAAACGCTCATATAGGCCTATGTGCTTTAAGGTGGTCAGTAATTATGGTTAAACGCTCATATAGGCCTATGTGCTTTAAGGTGGTCGGTTATCATGGCTAAACGCTCATATAGGCCTATGTGCTTTAAGGTGGTCGGTAATCATGGCTAAACGCTCATATAGGCCTATGTGCTTTAAGGTGGTCGGTAATCATGGCTAAACGCTCATATAGGCCTATGTGCTTTAAGGTGGTCAGTAATCATGGCTAAACGCTCATATAGGCCTATGTGCTTTAAGGTGGTCAGTTATCATGGCTAAACGCTCATATAGGCCTATGTGCTTTAAGGTGGTCAGTAATCATGGTTAAACGCTCATATAGGCCTATGTGCTTTAAGGTGGTCAGTTATCATGGCTAAACGCTCATATAGGCCTATGTGCTTTAAGGTGGTCAGTAATCATGGCTAAACGCTCATATAGGCCTATGTGCTTTAAGGTGGTCAGTAATCATGGCTAAACGCTCATATAGGCCTATGTGCTTTAAGGTGGTCAGTAATCATGGCTAAACGCTCATATAGGCCTATGTGCTTTAAGGTGGTCAGTTATCATGGCTAAACGCTCATATAGGCCTATGTGCTTTAAGGTGGTCAGTAATCATGGCTAAACGCTCATATAGGCCTATGTGCTTTAAGGTGGTCAGTAATCATGGCTAAACGCTCATATAGGCCTATGTGCTTTAAGGTGGTCAGTTATCATGGCTAAACGCTCATATAGGCCTATGTGCTTTAAGGTGGTCAGTTATCATGGCTAAACGCTCGTATAAGCATAAAAGCTTTAAGGTGGTCAGTAATCATGGCTAAACGCTCATATAGGCCTATGTGCTTTAAGGTGGTCAGTAATCATGGCTAAACGCTCATATAGGCCTATGTGCTTTAAGGTGGTCAGTTATCATGGCTAAACGCTCATATAAGCATAAAAGCTTTAAGGTGGTCAGTAATCATGACTAACTGATCAAGGTTATTGTAAATTACTACATATACACAACTGCTGAAACTAAATTACACATAAATGAGCACAGGTAATTCTTTAGATTGTTGGTGAATTTGTTATGTAATATATTGAATATGCATACATTCAACTTTGTAAATTAATGAATGGATAACAGCTGCTAAATTAAACACTGCTTAATATATATATATATATATATATATTTAATTCATTTTGTTGAGTGGGAAGCAACCTTTGCTTTTCAAATTTCATGACTGAAACAAATGTTGAAAATTGAGAAGCAGTTCTAAAACTTAAGTCTCAAAATTAGACTCATAATGCAACATTTTGAACAGCAACGTGGGAGACTAAACAAGATGTGGGTAGAAGCATAAGATTCATACATGTATTATTATCCCTTCTGAAAATCAAGAATTCTCAATATCTGCATAAGATACATGTATACTGTCAAAAAAAAGATGTAAAGTGAAACCTGGGCCCATATTTTCGAAGCTATCTTAACACTACGAAATCGTAAAACCATCATAGGCCATGATGTCACTACAGCGTATGCTATAGTGATATCACAGCCTACAATGGTTTTACGATTTTGTAATGCTAAGAGACATTTGAAAATACAGGCCCCGCTTGTGAAACTATTATCAGAAAGCATAGGGTGTGTTTTATGCAGCATTTTTGCCTGGTTCCAGTTCAAGACTTGGGAGTAAACTCAGCTAGGCATAGGAAGCAGACTAGAATTTTCCTGCCTGTTTGACTTGATTATCTTTGTGGATTGTGTGACCTTAGTGAAGTATAAATTTACAATGGTTACTGAATCAAAACTGGTCACTAACCTTTAGGAATGGTAGGTAGTAGGTTCACAGCCTGGTAGCAGCTTCTTTTCATACCCATATGTTTAAAGAGACATACCCTAGTTTTTAAACACCAAGACATATTTTTTACTATAAGAGCCATTTTTGATAACTGAAATCATACTCTACTGAGATTTTATTGTTTATATTATCCATTTCCATACATTCAAAATGTTTTTGGTGATCCTGCTATTTTTAATATAACAAAAAGCATTTCATATTTTTAAAAATGACATGCGTCTGAGAAGTAACGGTTATGAAGTCGAGTTTTAGTCTATTTTTAGAGGGTATTTCACCATTTCAAAGTCACAGACTCATATTTCACTCAGTTGTAACTTTATCCAAATATGTTACAGGTTTGTAGATTAAACTTAGTGTGCATTTCCATGGGCTAAAACTAGGGTATGTCCTTTTAATTGAACAACTCCACTCATTTTACCCACCTACCATCACCCATCTGAGACTAGATCAAGAAGTGTAATTTCTAGCTCAAATGGTATGTCAATTTATATATTGGTATCATTAACTGTACAGTCATTGATCTCTTTTTCTTTTTCTTTTTTTTGTTAAATGACTAATTGACATTTAATATGTTTGAGCACATTTTAGGGATTCCCAGCCCTAACAGTAGACTTCAGAGTCAACAAACATTTAAACTAAAAAGAAAATTAAATTTATAATTATATTTTATTATGGTATGGAGGGACGAACATGTTATGGAACCGCTCATGCAGTTTACAATCAACTATCAGAACAAAGGACAAATTAGGGTTAAAAGCTTGTGCATATTTTGTCAACAGTGACCTTGTCTGTATCAACAATGTACAGTGGACTCTTGTCTAAACCGGACTCACTTCGTACCGTCGAAACAGTCCGGTTTACATAGAGGATCGTTTTAGACAGAGTTCATCCAGAGTTATGGTTCTTGAATGATCGACAAATTTTTTTATAGATTTAATACACATCAAATAGCACACAGAGTTCGTTGTTTTAACAAGTGTCACATTGACTGAATGAACTATATCGAATAAACAAATATTCTATTTATTTAAATAGCAAATGTGAAATCAGTTAGGTATCAACACACACACTAATATTAATCCGATTGATCTATACCGCAATAAGAGTAAACTTCACATGAGTGCGATTACATTTTGCATTTGATCTTGCGATGGCGTCCTGACTACGTGGCAATTGACAATCATTGTTCAACTAATTAAGCAGCCCGTCGTTCAGTCAAATCCCAATCCAGTGTAGACAGAGGTAATTAATGCATGAAAGGTTCTTTTGTTCTTGATTTTTGATCCGGATTCACATGATATCTACTTCTGTCTTTCCCCATATAACCAAGTTATGAATGAAAAGACGAAAACAAACCCAAATATAAAACTTTCAGATATGGGTAAAAGACACCAAATCACTGCCATGAGTTTTGTATCTACGGTGCTCCATGGTAACCAGGGAATATTTGCTGTAAAAATCTTGATTAGCAGTATTTCTAGTCAAATTAACACTGATTAACAACTACTGTTTAAGGTTTTAAAATTGTGTAGCGATTTCTGAAATCAACTTGCGTAGTGAATCGCAACGCGAAGCTGAACAAAATGTTCCCGGTTAACTGGATGAGTTTCCACAAATCTGCCCCGACTGCCTACCCCAGAGTATGACAAATGTTTGAGAAAGTTACTAGCCATCACAAAGGCTTTGGCTAGTGCCCTATGTATTATAGTAATACAGTTGATGATTTCCACTAGCCCAATCCAAAAATTCACTAGCAGGGACCACGGGCTAGTGTGACCTTGCTTTTTAAGGTGACGGGTGCGATCGCATTCGTACAGCGCAAGTAATTTCAGTTTGACGAGTGTGTAAAACGGTGCACGTTACACTGAACAAACGGCGCACGTAAAATAGGTATATTTATTTCTACTGTTCACAAAAATCAACAGTTTTCATAGCTCATTTAGCTGATAGGAAGGTCCTTTTATTGAAACAAATTTAATATTAAAAACATGACAGTGGCTTCCATGCAGTCGTTAAAATGGTATTTCTCTTTGTTGAACAAATCGGGAAATACTGGTTTAATAGACAATTTTGTAGACGTACCAGTCAAAATCCAATCAGAGAGCTACACTGCCTATTTTATTTATTTTAGAGAGTGATTTTTCACTTGCCTTAGCATACTGAGGTGTGCAATTTTCCACTCGCCTATAATTTTCAAAAATCAAGGACTGGCTAGTGGATTTGTCGAACGGGGCTACTCTTAACTTTTGTTCTGCTTATTTTAATGACTGAAATATTTTTCAGTTTAAAAAAAAACATAAACTAATAATTATCATTCATGATTTTATAGCCACGTTCTACTTTCTCAAACTATTCTCATTATACATAGTCTTGCACATACATAAAAAATTAAAGTTTTATCACAGAGATAAAACAATGTTCACATCTACTTTGGTCGTAAAAATGACGTTAATGGATAAAAACAGTTATGTCTTTCATTTGATACATTTGTTGCTATCATCCAAGTGATTGTGTGTTAGCCTTGAGCCACTTGAGGACTTGGGTTTTGCCCTGGGATTTCAGTTCCTCACCGACTAGCTGCAGACACGTGTCGTGATAATCGTTCAACCAGTCAATCTGTAATGAAAGCAGTGTTTGAAGACAGATTTTTAATAAGCAGTAATGTTACAAACGCTATGCTGGCTATTATTAAGACCATATCAAGTGAGGGGAGAGAGTGAAAAGGTGCCCTGTTAACTTTAAAATTGCCCTTGGGGGATAAAATATAATTAGCTACCGACACATTTTACCACTAAATAATAAATTTCTGGTTGCCTAGAAATTTATAGCAGTTTCATGGAAAAGATCTCTCACTGCTAATGGAAAAATGTAGCAGTTTCCTCTAAGGCTATATCCAAATTATCAACTGTCTGACATTCAATAGCTGATGATTAATATACAGGTATCAATGTGTTCTAATGGTGTCGTTAAACAAAACAAGCTTAAACTGTTAATCTTAAATTTTCAGTTGTTAATATATCTGTCAACCAAGCTTACCTCTTGCTGGGTTAGTAAAGATGGGTCTATCATCTTGGTCTGCATTGGGACGAGTGTTAGTGGCTCAAACGTGAGAAAACCTCGCTTTTGAAAATTATACTGAAAGCAGACAAAGGCTGTTATAGGACATGTTCATCTTAAACCTAACCGAATACTAGATATTTGCCAAGATTAATTTTTAAGATTTTTTTTTTTCAAATCATCCTCTCTAATTTAACGTAACACTATAAATGCAGAATGTTTATTCATAATTTGTGACCAGGGGCAAATTCAGCAAGCCATTTTTCGCTAAACATTTTCAACTTGTCATTCTGGTCTAGCAGGCATTGGCTTCAAATGGCTTGATGAATTTACCCCTGGTCACAAATTATGAATAAACATTCTGCATTTATATTAAGTTAAATTAGAGAGGATGATTTGAAAAAAAAAAAATCTTAAAAATTAATTTTGGCAAATACCTGTAGATGACAAGTTAAATAATAAAAAAACATTAGGAATAAGACATTTACGAAATTAAATAGTACAAATGTACATTGTTGAAAATTACAGCTTCATGCACAATTGGCTAGTTTAGCATTGTGAGGAAAACCTGAAACAAAAGAAATGCACTGAATGAATTTCTTGGTCATTGTTGTATACTGAGGTGTGTGCTCAGGATGGCATACTTGAACCTTAAATTGGATATAATCACGAAAATAAGTATAAATAAAATGCCATTCCAATCTGCACTGGAGGGAACCCTACAGTGTATGCCATCTTGATATCTGCTCTAAGCTTACCTTGGTCTCTGTTTTGACGACAAGAACACAGTTCTCTATCCTCACTCCAAACTTTTCGTTTTCGTAATAGCCAGGCTCTGTAAACAAGGAAAGGCATATTTGTTTAACAACACCTCAGCACATTAAAACTACAGTTATTCAGAGAGAGAGAGACAGAGAGACAGAGACAGAGACAGAGACAGAGAGACAGAGAGAGAAAGACAGACTGACAGACATACAGAGACAGAGACAGAGACAGAGAGACAGACAGAGAGAGAAAGACAGACTGACAGAGGGGAGAGAGAGAGACTGACAGAGGGGAGAGAGAGACAGCTGCTGCCATATAGGCCACTCCTATCAGTTGCAATAACCTTGTAAAAGCTGAAAACTCTATGCTATACTTAAATAATGATAAATGTTTCAGTATTTAAGATCAAATCCAGTCTACATGTACTTGATGCAAAAAATATGAAATCTGATTTTAAAAACTATCTGTGGATTGCAGAATAAAAGAACCAACTGATTAATGACACAAGATATCGATTTATCCTGTTTAGGATGGATAGGTTAATGGAGAACCTCCCCCCTCAAATTCTTACCATCACACGGTAAAGCTGGTAACATGTTATTCTCTCTATATAACTTTATTAAATCCTCTTTGCTACTATATCAAGGATTTAAAACTGCTTTTTTAGTTTCCAGTATTCACTGTAACTTAGAACTGTTGCAAAGTATAGTCGAACTAAAGAATTTGTCATGTATAACTTTTTTTTTTTAACTGTCTTGTAGATGAAAGGTTATTTTGTTGCATGTAGACATATTTCAAATGTACAAATGTTAAATACTAGCATATAATGTACACCATATATAGTCATTTTGCTGTTGTTGAGAAGTTTTACCGATGGCAGTAATTTATATCCAATGGCACAAAAGTGCCATCAGTTATGTTCCCAACACATGGCAATTTACATTTGTATATCTCAACCGACAGCAATTGCCGTCTTTGCTGTCATTCAGTTCGAGCCCTGGTAGTCAGTTTGTTCAAACACAGCAGGAATATGATAGCAATCAGCTGCTGTAAAGGTGCAAGCAACAAATCTAGCACACATGTAGCTAAACGGTAAAATGCTTTTTTGATTTGTTTGTTGTTCAGGTGTTAAGACACAACCTGCTGTGCACGTTAAACAATACTTGTGGCATAACATATATCAGCTGAGAACAGCAATGTGACATTATAAACATAAGATACAATGAATTTTATTCAGTAATTATACTAAAGTTGAAGGAAGGTAATGATTTATTTAACGATGCACTCAACACATTTTATTTACAATTATATGGCGTTGGTCATATGATTAAAGACCACACAGATATTGAGAGGAAACCTGATGTCACCACTTCATGGACTACTCTTTTCGATTAGCAGCAAGTAATCTTTTGTATGCACCATACCATAGACAGGATAGCACATACCACAGCCTTTGATGTATCAGTCGTGGTGCACTGGCTGGAGCAAGAAATAGCTGAATGGGCCCACTGACGGGGATCGATCCCAAACCGACCATGCATCAAGCGAGCTCTTTACCACTGGGCAAAGTTGTAGGACTAATTGCACTAAACATATTTCTGAGACTCGTCCTATTGTACATGTACATTGTATTTGTTTTTTCTCACACTCACTCCAAGGATTCATTTTATCGAGTTTTTTCTCAGACAAATTATATACAAAAGGACTCATCCCAGAAAATATAGTATATCCCATCCTTCTACAAAAAGTTTTTTTTGGTAAATAATTTCAGTTTGGTTTGACGTAAGAAAAAAAGTAAAAATGTTTTAGAAATAACAAAAATATACTATTTTTGTGTGCAATTTACAAAACAATTAACTGGCTCATAAATAAATAACTTGTAGTAAATTCCATAGGATGAAATAAGGTGTTTCCAGTGGGACAAACTATAGTTTTCTTTACCATCCGACAAGATCATTCCTGCCTCCAGTGGAATTTCACCAGCAGAAACCTTCGGACTAATACCACAGGGACCTGCAAAAATAAAGGAAAGGAATGTTGATTTATGGACATCACAGCATGTTGGTTATCAGTGGCTATTGTCTAACATAAGATGAATTGTGGTGCTTTGTCAAGACAATTAGAGAAGAAACTGCTAAGCAGCTATTTTTATTATGGATTAACAGAAAGGGTGCTTTTATAGGCATTTTCCAACAGACAGGATAGCACATACCACAGCATTTGGCATACCATTTGTATAATATCAAAAGCCAATGAAAATGTTGACCCAAGGGAATTCGTCATGACCCATTACACAATTCAGCCAAATTTCTCTGTTAATTTAAAAAAAGAGAAAAAAAAAGGTTAATTTAAAAAAAAAGTAAAAAAAAAGAAGGTTGCTGTCCATTAATTTAGCAATCTTCCTTTACCAGTTAGTAAATGATGATTTATTTTAACAGCATTATAAAGGCTTACACCCAGAATTGGTTATGTCCAAAAATATGTTTTTTAGAAAAACTAAATTCAACTTTTCAAAATTTAAGAAAAATCTGAAAAGAAAGCAATTTTAATGATCTATTTAAATTCTATAGCTTGACATATATGTTCCTAAAAAACAATAAAAATTACATTAAGAAAAGACAAAACACAAAAGAGGTCATAATGGTTACTGTTGTCAGCCAACTAGTAAACTGGTCATGTATTTCTACCTTCATGGACATTCAGAAAAGAGCCAACACCATGCCCAGTGCCATGTAGATATTCCAAACCAACGTCCCACAATGCAGTTCTTGCCAGTGAGTCCAGATTGTGACCTGGAAGTACCACATACAGGTAATTAGACAATGGAAACAATTCCAAATCTTCTTCAAAACATCTGATACAGACACCAAAAAAATCTACATTTCCCTCAAAAGATGCTTGTAAAATCCCATCTAATATTAACAGGATTAATTCCAAATGTTATTGTGTGGGCACATCAGGTACATAAAAGCTAGATAAAATATAATTTCTTTTTAGTGGATTATGAATAATTATGTGTTTAGTTTTATGTTAAGGTTGTGATTTGAAGGGTGCATTCAAGAATTAGGTAATGGGAAATCATGTTATTCAACACACCAAATAGTTCTTTTCAAAATATATTTTAAAGGAAACCAATTCCATCCCCTCTCCACAGGCTTATTTGGTAACCGTTAAATGCTCACCCAGTGAACTCCAGCCATTTTCTAGCCACAGCTATTTGGAAAGAAGCATTCTGAGTACTGCTGAAGCAATAGATGTTCCCTACCGGTCCCAACAAATATTCATATCTCCTAAGTTCAATGCCATAACTCTGCCAAAAATGGGGATTTCGCTATAAAATTCAAACTTGAAATGCAACAGTATTTGATAAAGCAATACACAAAATGTCAGCTCAATATCTTAAGGAATTTTGAACAAAATGTGTGGAAAACAAATTTTTGTATATTCTAAGTACAAGGGCCATAACTCTGTCAAAAATAAGTAAATCGCCATGAATGTCAAATGCAATCTGTAACAGTACTTGATAAAGTTAAATACCAAATTTCAGATTAATATCTTAAGGCATTCTATAAACAATGTCCGAAAAACTATATCGAGGACAGACGGACGGACAGACATGAAACCAGTTGGTTCTGTAGGGGACTAATAACCATATAAGTTTATGAAAATTAGAAATTAAATCCTAAAAATTATACACTATAAAAGCCAAAATTTTAAGATAATACATGTTTACTTACCTTTGATACCATTTGGAAAAACTGTTGTTGACAGTTTGATGTGGCCTTTCAAAACACGGGTAAAGCATTCCTGAAATATATATTAATAGGATCAGTAAGGCTTTACTATCCTTACCATAAATTGATGATGAAAATAATGCCAAGTTAATTAATATATCAACTAATTTTTTCTCTCTATCTTTTTTTAAGTAGCCTGTTGAAGCAGCATAATTTGTTTAAACCCACACCAAGTCTACTGAGGAGAAAGGTAGTTTGTTATGTTTAACGATACCACTAGAGCACATTGCTTTATTATTCATCATCTACTGGGTGTCAACCATTTGGTAATTCTGACACATAATCTTCAGAAGAAACCCACAAAATATTTTCCATTAGCAGCAAGGGTTCTTTTATATATTCACTTTTCCATAGACAGGACAGCACATACCAAAAAAAGAAAGAAAGAAATGTTTTATTTAATGACGTACTCAACACATTTTATTTACAGTTATATGACGTCAGACATATGGTTAAGAACCACACAGATTTTGAGAGGAAACCCGCTGTCGCCACTTCATGGGCTACTCTTTCCCACAGGCAGGATAGCACAAACCATGGCCTTTGCTGAACCAGTTATGGATCACTGGTTGGTGCAAGTGGTTTACACCTACCCACTGAGCCTTGCGGAGCACTCACTCAGGGTTTGGAGTCGGTATCTGGATTAAAAATCCCATGCCTCGACTGGGATCCGAACCCAGTACCGCCCAACCTGTTGACCGATGGCCTAACCACGACGCCACTGAGGCCAGTCCAGCACATACCAGTGCAGTATTTGATATACCAGTTATTGACACTGTTGTGATGGGGAAGGGGTAACCTAATTGGTCTGTTGAAGAAAGGAAATGTTTTATTTGACAATGCACTCAACACATTTTATTTATGGTTATATGGCGTCGGACATATGGTTAAGGACCAAATAGATAGTGAGAGAGGAAACCCGCTGTCACCACTTCATGGGCTACTCTTTTCGATTAGCAGCAAGGGATCTTTTATGTGCACCATCCTATAGACAGGAGAGCACATACCATGGCCTTTGATGTACCATTCATGGTGCACTGGCTGGTGTAATTGGTCTGTCGAGGATGTTTGATCCTATGACCTATGCACCACAAGACCGATAGGGGACTAAAAATATTAATCTGTTAAAAACTATAAATCGTATTATACCTGTTCATATTTTGATGGAGTTCCCAAATGTATTGTCCTTGTTATGTCCGTAGTACCATCCCTGAAAAAAAAATCAAATGTATTTAACTTTGACCAAACATTCCTGAAAATATTGATTTGTATGAACAGAAATATCAACACAAGCTGAGTCTTTTAACAATACAAAAACACCACTACAAACATTATTACACCAAGCATATTCTACATATATTTCGATTTTACGTCACTTGGGTTTCCATTTCAGATCATGTTGCACTGCTTTATGGTTTTTTGAACCAATAAATAATGTGGGGATTCCCCTTGGCACTTACCAATAAGCACTATTGGTTTGACTGACAGAATTTGGAAATTATAGCATTTTATAGATAAAGATGTGTTTTATGAATGAAAAACTTTGTTTTATTTAACGACACCACTAGAGCATATTGGTTTATTAATCATCGACTATTGGATGTCAAACATTTGGTAATTTTACCATATAGTCTTAGAGAGGAAACCTGCTGAATTTGTTCATTAGATGCACCATCTCACTGACAGGATAGCATATATCATGACCTTTAATATACAAGTCATGGTGCACTGGCTGTAACGATTCATGAATGATGTCATAGTGCAAAATATCTGTGCTTCATATACTACATGATATTCAGTTGTTTTTATATATTTTGTGTATTTATATTTTTTTTACTAAACTGATTAATTTAATAAAACAATAATGGCACAGTGATACGACCAATATGCTTTATGAAACACAAAAAATAAACACTGACCCCAGTCCTCATCAATATATAGATATTTTTTACTCCATAAAACATTATAATCGTATCATCACAGCAATAGTTTTGTTACTGTAAGAGCAAAAAATACATGTACCAACAAGTGAATTTGATAACACTCCACCCCACCCTAAGAATATGTCTGCAAATGTTTTGGACATACATGTATTGAGAAAAACTTCATTTTCCTCAAAAGAGAATTTCTTTCATTTTTTTTCCTATTTCTAAATATTGTTGGTTATTAGTATTCTGAAAAACGGGCATGGTAATGAGGGAAAAGAAAGGAATTCGTCTTCCTCTTGTTTAACCTGTGGTGTGTTCAGGAGGGTGAGTACTCATGAGTAATTTGACTGGTTTCAATCTGATCCTAACCCATCACATTTATTTAACATCAAGCCCAAAAACCTGTCTAGTGAAGTCAACAATGAGTTCTCAGCCTCCAGAATATTCATCTAATGGACTAACACTAAACACACTGAGGCACTGGGAGAATAAAAAAAGAGCCATTTTCTTTGTCCTTTTTCTGTGAAATTCTACGGTTCTGTAAAGCCATATCTGTTCTTATTCCAAGAGTAATAACTATATCTTACTTGTACTGGGCACCAGAGTCACAGAGGTAGATCTGATCTGTAGTTATGGGTTTGTCACTCTCGGGTGTTGGTCTGAGAAAAAAACCACCAAAAAAACAACAACATACAAATAAAGTCCATAATACACCAAAGCTGGGTCTGGGTCTGGTGAGACTGGCAGTGTCACAATATGGTGCATGCTATCTCCTACCAGATCTGTAGTTCACAGCAGACAGACAATGGAAATACATCAAGTGTAAAATGTGCTGAAGTGGTAAACAAGCATTCCTTTGTAATTTTTTGTATTTTTACCACAATTGATTCGCTTCTGAATTAGTGACAAGTGATCTTTTATCTGCACTTCTCCCCAAAACAGGACATATGATAATTTAATTACAAAAGGAGTTGAAAGGTAATGAGAAAAGGTTGGATGGAAACAGAATATGCCATTGGGATACAAAGAAAGAGACATTTTAGTTTACTTATAATTTTGTTAAGGAATCTGTCAAGAATGTTTTTTAGGGAAATGTTTTTTGCTCAAATGTTTTATTTAACGACGCACTCAACACATTTTATTTACGGTTATATGGTGTCGGACATATGGTTAAGGACTACAGAGATATTGAGGGAGGAAACCCGCTGTCACCACTTCATGGGCTACTCTTTTCGATTAGCAGCAAGGGATCTTTCATATGCACCATCAGAATAGACAGGATAGCACATTCCACGGCTTTTGTTACACCAATTGTGGAGCACTGGCTGAAACGAGAAATAGCCCAATGGGTCCACCGACGGGGACCGATCCTAGACCGACCACGTATCAAGCGAATGCTTTGCCCCTTGCCAGTAGAAATTCATCATACATGTCATTTTAAGTAATTAACACAAAAATAGTTTATTTTCGAAAAGTATGTAAACAATACAAAACAAAATCTTTAATTTCAGCTTGCAAAAGATATAAGGGTGACAAATATTCTGAACAACATAAAACACCAAATACTCATATTTAAAATGTTAAACAAATATATATATATATATATATTATTGTTATATCAAATACTGGTACAGTAGTTATCCTATTCATGGCTATACACTAACAGTTATGACCAAAAGAACTAACATATAATACTTTACATAAACATACAGGCTCACTTTTTTGTAGTGAGCAAGCTGATTTTTGTCAGAATTAAATGAAAATGCCATAATCTAGATAACATTTATTCATATTAGCATTACTGCCAAACAGCTATATAGGGTTACAAACGAATCATATCACATTTTTACATGAATTACAACTAGAATGATGAGAATACATGCATGGTGAAAAGGTTTCAGGCCAGCTCATTTTATCTTAATATCTCTATCATTTTTGCCCAAATTTGTGGATTTGCTGTAGCACCCTAACCCTACAGATCACACAGTCTCATATACACATGATACTTTACCTTTGACAGAAGAGAGAAAAATCTATTAAAGTGTATACTAGACATCCCCCACACAAATATGCCACTTGACTTGTCCACATTATAGCACTGGCTGAATGACTAAATGACATTTTCGAGTAACTCACTCACTTGTAATGTATTATTGCAGCATCAGCCCCAATACTGGAGATGGTGTCAAAGCTGAGGCTCATGAACTCATCTTGCTGACTGAAACACAGAACTAGCATTAAAGCAATGGTTTTCGAAATATTTCATAAAATGTATTTTTATGCTGGTAACCACTTAAATAAATATAAATCAGAATGGGGAAGGAAAGGAGGAATAGGGAGAAAGAAAGGTATATTAGTGTGTGTGTGTGAGAGAGAGAGAGAGAGAGAGAGAGAGAGAGAGAGAGAGAGAGAGAGAGAGAGAGAGAGAGAGAGAGAGAGAGAGAGAGAGAGAGAGAGAGAGATGAAGAGAGACATAGAGAGAGAGAGAGAGAGAGAGAGAGAGAGAGAGAGAGAGAGAGAGAGAGAGAGAGAGAGAGAGAGAGAGAGAGAGAGAGAGAGAGAGAGAGAGAGAGAGAGAGAGAGAGAGAGAGAGAGAGAGAGAGAGAGAGACAGATACAGAGAGAGAGAGAGAGACAGATATACAGAGAGACAGAAGAGAGAGAGAGAGAGAGAGAGAGAGAGAGAGAGAGACAGATACAGAGAGAGAGAGAGACAGATATACAGAGAGACAGAAACAGAGAGAGACAGAGACAGAGAGACAGACAGACAGAGACAGAGGCAGGCAGAGAGACAGACAGAGAGAGACATAGACAGAGAGAGAGAGAGAGAGAGAGAGAGAGAGAGAGAGAGAGAGAGAGAGAGAGAGAGAGAGAGAGGAGAAAGAGACAAAGACAGAGACAGACAGAGAGAGAGAGAGAGACAGACAGAGACAGAGACAGAGAGCTAAAGGGAGACAAACAGATAAGATCTATAAAGATAGAGAGACAGAGAGGATGGGAGAAAGAGATGATAATACTAATATATCAAACATTACATCAATAACAATATTTATAACATTATTTCACTTTCCATATTAATAAATTATTTAATTCTCAAGACAAAACACACCTCCTAAGTTTAGCCACTTTATCTGCTGCAGAAATTTCAGTCACTGTCCCCTTGGGCACCTGAAAGAACAACACATTTTAATATCTTTGGCAGGGCACCTAAAAAACCCACACATTCTACATAGCAGGGTCTAAACAACCAATCAAAGTTTGTTTTGTTTAATGACACCACTAGAGTACATTGATTCATTAATCACCAGAGGTGGATGTCAAACATTTTAAACAATCAACAATTCCATATAATACTTACCAAGCACAAAGCTTGATATTTGCATCCTAAAAGGTTACAAAATAGGTTTTTGTTTTAATAATTTGTAAATTAGAAAGGCCGGTATTTTAAGGTGGATATACTCCAATCTAAGATACTGTAACTGCAAGGATGCATAATTACAGTATTCTGAACAATGCTTACCTCGTTCTCTAACCAGTGCATGAACTCACACATCGCTACCGCATCTTTGACCTGTTAAATTAAAACAAAATCTCAATTTAGAACAATACTTTTGGATGCAACAGTATTTGTGGATACTATGTGCTATATGCATGTGATTGTGGATGTATGTGTGTATACATGTATTTGTGTTAGTGTATGACAGTATGGGAGAGAGAGAGAAGGGGAAAGAGAGGTAGATATATAGATATATAGATATATATATATATATAAAGAGAGAGATAATAACTAGTTAATGACGTCGGATATCAGCTTTATCCTGCAAAGGTAAGAATGGGAAATTCCACGAGGCACTGCCAAGCAGAATTTCTCATTCAGCCTGCAGACCATAAAAATTAACGGGATAACTTATTATTTATGTTATTTCAGCTACACTGAACAATGACCTAGAAGTCCAATGAGCGATTTTGTAATGTACCTATGCGTGAGACGTCACATGCGTGACATCAAAAGTCATTTCCTGCTACTATACAGATATGACTTTGATTTATCCATCATCGTATTCTGTCAGTAGAAATGGTGGTTGCAGGATAAATAAATATACTGAACAAAATAAGAAACTTCCGCTAACTTTGCTTGAACATAACTTGATGAAAACAAACCGGGGGAATAATTGTTATATATGCGTTTAAAGAGTGTTCCATGATGCATCGTTTGGTGCAAAAATCATGGCCATAGGTTAACAGAAACTGGGAGAAATTTTGACCAAGTGTGGTAGGGGTTAAAAAAACAACAACACCCACTTAATAACGGGTATGACCACCTCTTGAATTGACCACTGCAGTGCATCGCAGGCGCATAGAATTGACTAAAGTGTTGATTTCTGCCTGGGGAATATTGTTCCATTCCTGAATGAGCGCTTGACGAAGTTCGTTGACGTTAGCGGGTGGGTTGGGACGACGCCTCAATCGTCTGTCCAGACTATCCCAGACATGCTCGATGGGGTTGAGATCAGGACTTTTAGCGGGCCAGTCATCAAAGAAATCAATGTTATTTGTCCTAAGAAAATTTACAGTGTCTCTAGCTGTATAAGAGGTGGCATTATCATGCTGAAAAATCGAGATGTTGGCGTTGTTATGGAACAGAGGAATGACGTGATGAGTGAGAATGTCATCGTGGTAACGTTGAGCATTTAAATTGCCATCAATGACAACTAGTGGCCATGACACAACCCCCACTCCCGAAACGATCTCGTTCAAGAACACAACAGTCAGCATAGCATTCATTTCTCCTACGGTAGACACGCACCCTGCCATCACCACGTTGTAAAGAAAATCTGGATTCATCCGGAAAAAGAACGGTATTCCAGCGTCACCGTATCCAACGAGTGTATACACATGCCCAATTAAGACAATGACGTTGCACTAAAACGCATCCGACTTAAGGACGTTGTGCATGTAAACCGTTCTCCCGCAGACGATTACGAACAGTTTGCCCACTGATTCGGTTATTATGAAGCCCAGGTGTGTTAGCAGCAGTAGCAATGGTAGTTTGGAATCGATTGCGCAAATGCGTGTTCATGATATAGAGGTCCTGACCACATGTTGTAACACACGGGCGTCCACGACGTGGCAAGTCGTTGGTGCTTCCTGTCGTTCGAAATCTAAAGCAAAGATTTCATATCGCTCGACTAGAACTCCCAACATGCCTTGCAACGTCTTGTGTCGACATGCCAGCATTAAGCATGCCAATCGCCTGTTCGCGTAAATTACTGGGTATTCTTTTTTTTTTTTTTTACAAATTTTGAAGCGTTTTCGTTCACTTGACAACAATGTCAGTAAGACAAGTAAAACAAATTGACCGAATACTACACGGGACATGTCGAACCATGCATGCACGTGCAAATTGAATTTCACATTGTCGACGATTAACAGTGCAAAAATAATCGATAAAATTCATGAATCCTGATAATACAGCTCAAGGCTAATACTACTTATATAATTTCCTTACACAATGAATTCTTTAACACAACAAATACTATATGTACAAATCGGAAGTTTCTTTTTTTGTTCAGTATATATAGAGATAGAGACAGAGACTGAGCGAGATGGAGCACAGAGACAAACAAAAAGAGACAAAGAGACAAAGAGACATACAGACATAGAGGGAAGAGATGGGAGGGAAGGGATGGGAGAGAAGAAAAGGCACACGAATATATATTAAGACACAATTTGTTTTAATGACACCACTAGAGCACATTGATTAAATAATCATCAGCTAATGTATGTCAAACATTTGGTAATTCTGACTCATAGTAATCAGAAGAAACCTGCTACATTTTTCCTAATGAAACAAGGGATGTCTTATATGCACTTTCCCACAGATAGGAAAGCAGATATGGTGCAATGGTTGGAACGGGAAAAACCCCAATCAGTGGAATGGATCAACAGAGGTGGTTCATTCCTGTGACATAACCACCTTAGGCAAGAGCTCAACCAACTGAGCTAAATCCCACCTCAGAGTGAGAGAGACAGGAAGGAAGGAAATGGTTTATTTAACAACACATTCAACACATTTTATTTATGGTTATATGGGGTCGGACATATGGTTAAGGACCACACATACTGAGAGAGAAAACCCACTGTCACCACTTCATGGGCTACTCTTTTTGATTAGCAGTAAGGGATCTTTTATGTGCACTATCTCATAGACAGGATAGCACATACCACGGCCTTTGATGTACATGTACCAGTCGTGGTGCACTGGCTGGAGAGAGAAATAGCCACATGGGCCCACTAACGGGGATCGATCCCAAACAGACCACGCATTAAACAAGCACTTTACCACTAGGTAACATCCTGCCCCTTTGAGAGGAAGGAAATGGTTTATTTAACGACACACTCAACACATTTTGTTTACGGTTATATGGCATCGAAACCCTTTGAGAGACATAAAGTGAGTATGAGACAGAGACAGATAAGTGAGTATGATACAGAGACAGATAAGTGAGTATGAGACGGAGATAAAGTGAGCATGAGACAGACAGACATAAAGTGAGCATGAGACAGAGACAGACATAAAGTGAGTATGAGACAGTGACAGACATACAGTGAGTATGAGACAGAAATATACATAAAGTGAGTATGAGACAGAGACAGACATAAAGTGAGCATGAGACAGAGACAGACATAAAGTGAGCATGAGACAGACATAAAGTGAGTATGAGACAGAGACAGACAAAGTGAGTATGAGACAGTGAGACATACAGTGAATATGAGACAGAGACAGACATAAAGTGAGTATGAGACAGTGACAGACATACAGTGAGCATGAGAGACATAAAGAGAGCATGAGACAGAGACAGACATAAAGTAAGTATGAGACAGAGACAGACATAAAGTGAGTATGACTATGTGATGACCAGCATGCAGGTGTGTGCCTACAACTACATTATGAGTATACAGTAACGTGAACTGGGTAAAGCATCCACCAAAGACAACTATAATACACACGTGAGCTTTCTTAGCTCCCTTGATCTCCGTCTCATTCTTCACACACTTGAGCACAGCAACTGCTGATGTCTGAGTCAACCGGACAGGCTATGAAAAAAGGCATAGTCACCTTTATATATCACACACTGTGATTAAAATATGATCAACTCCCAAACACATAATAATATTAATTTCATTTCAATTTAACATGTATATCACACACTGTGATTAAAATATGATAAATTGCCAAACACATAATATTATTCAGTTCATTTCAATTTAACATGTATATCACATACTGTGATTAAAATATGATAAATTGCCAAACACATAATAATATTAATTTCATTTCAATTTAACATGTATATCACACACTGTGATTAAAATATGATAAATTCCCAAACACATAATAATATTAATTTCATTTCAATTTAACATGTATATCACACACTGTGATTAAAATATGATAAATTGCCAAACACATAATATTATTCAGTTCATTTCAATTTAACATGTTTTTCATTTGTTTGCTTGAAACAGTCATTTTTCACCACTAAAGATGTGTCCATAATAAACACTAAACACAAGATGACATGGATAAACTGCAAATTAAATGAAAACATGTCTGGACTGTCAAAGCAAAGGAGAAAGAAGATAGTAGCTAGCACATGAACAGGATGCCACATGAACAGGATGCCACATGAACAGGATGCCCATGAACAGGATGCCCATGAACAGGATGCCCATGACACAATTTGGAAGATAATAGCCAGCTGATTGGCTGCTGGGATGTTCAGGCCAGTTCAGAGGACATGGTAAAAACTGCCCTAGGTTAGAGGTAAGATTTTTCAGTTTATCTCGAGAAAGGCAAAAGCTAATGCGGTTCTGTCTATGGAAATGTCTTACTGCAAATCAGAGTAATCTATGTGCCAGCGGCGGGTTTCTTCTCTCACTCTCTGTAGTATAAACAACATGTGGTAGCTACCTTTTATTAACCGTATAATAAGAAATTATTTGTAGATTGAACATGACAATAGGTCCTATAATTCTAATCCTTCTCTTCATAACTGATTGCATAATTGAAAGTTGGTAGGCTGGTGCAAACCAATTATAACGGATGATCGATGATGAAATTCCAACCGATTCCTAACACTAGTATTTGTACTAATATATGTTGTGTGTAGTTAATCACACATACCTTGTTTTCTTCATGAGCAAGTTTTACAGTAGCAGGTTATGCAAGTACACCTTCAGTTGAAAAGGTAACAATGTACACCCCACTACAATAACTGGATTTGGTAGACATACAGGTTATGCACATGTACTCACTTTTGGTATCAAATTAGTAATTCCGTAACTAGATTTTTCACTGATCTGAAAAATAAAATACAAATCATTACTTAAAATATAACTTCAGCCATTTTAAACCTTTGTTAAAAATTTGGTTTTGTAAATAAAATTTAAAAAATCAATATAATATTCCCATAAATTTTCATTTAAACCATTTAATATGTATTTATTTAACTAATTAATATTCATGGCACTATTTTAGATTTAAATAACTATGAAATGCCATATTTAATGCTCATATACATGCATCATTTTAATATTCTTGACACTATTCAATATTTAAGCAATTATTAACATGCATGAAACTATTTAATATTCATGGAAGTATATAATACAAGCAACCATTACGACATCCAAAAGACCAACCCAATTTAGAAATCACCTTACAGACACTTTGCATGTATCACAAAGAAGTGCATTGTGACGTTTAGATGTTGAAATTCATGATACTTTCATAACCCACTGTACCGTTTGTTGGTTTTCTATAATACAATTTCAAGCCTTGTAAAGTTTCTTTTGGATGTCAGTATAGTATGTAACTGCAGGGCCTGTGCTTATAAAACGTTTATTAGAGTCCCGACTCAATTTCTAATGATGTCACACATACAATTTGTATGGCGTTGCCATGACGTTACTGTCTCAGACTCTATTAGTATTGAGTCTAGATTTTAAAAGTTGTATAAGCACCAGGCCTGGTTGTGAATAAAAAGATAAGAATAATAATTTGAGGAACTAACCCAAATCTTTCTGTCAGTTACTTCCGCGTGACATGTGATGAAACTGTTGACGTCTTCGTATGGGTGGATCTCCACAGTGATTTCACTGTCTGTGGATAACGTTGCACCAACACACAGATGGCTGTTCACACTGTTATCCAGCTTACTCTCATCAATGAACAAGCTGAAAACAAAATATTTAATGATAAACAATCTGTTTTAAGTTTATTTAATAATTTTAATTTATGAAAAAAAACCACCAAGATATATATATATATATATATGTGCTTACTGATACCTCATTGAAATCTTAATCAAAATCCATGGGAGTCAAACACAGTAACTGTCAGACTTCTTCGACAACTTGTACAAGAACTAATGACAGAAAGAAAGAGTGAAACCCGGATTACCATAAGACAAGTTACATGTATATTCTTGAATAGAGGGACAAGGACTGAGATGGTGACAGATAGCAAAACGAGTCTAAAGACCTCAGAGAACATAAAGGAAATGGGACAGTCAGCTTACCCTTCATAGTTAGTTTGTTTGGTTTAATGACACCACTAGAGCACACTGATTTATTAATCATCGGCTATTGGATGTAAAAAATGTGGGATTTTCCACACAAAGTCTTAGAGAGGAAATCCACATTTTTCCATTGGTAGCAAAAGATCTTTTATATGCACTTTACCCACAGACAAGACAGCACATACCAAGGCCTTTGATATACCAGGTGTGGGGCACTGGCTACCGACTGATCCAGGTCAAGTGTACACATGCACTGACTATTTTAACATATCAAATACACTTTTTCATTAGTAGCAACGTATCGTTTATATGCACCATCCCACAGACAGGATATTACATACCATGACCTTTGATATACCAGTCATGGTGCACTGGATAGAATGAGAAATAGCCCAATGGGCCCATCAACAGGAATCAATCATTGACCAACCAGGCAGCACTTTACCAATGGGCTAAATGTCGCCCTGCTTATCCTTACAAAAACTACCAAAAACAACTCCAGACAAAACAACAACACAGAAACTGAAAACAAAGAGAGGAGATCAACTGATGCCAGCGTATATTTTTTGTATAAGATATTGCCTCTCACTGCCGTTGACACACTGGTCAGGTATTCGTCTGAATGGGAAAACCACCAGTGAAGGAAGGAAGGAAATCCTTTATTTAACAATGCACTCAACACATGTTATTTACGGTTATATGGCATCCGACGTATGGTTAAGGACCACACAGATATTGAGGAAACCCACTGTGGCCACTTTATGGGCTACTCTTTTCGATTAGCAGCAAGCGATCTTTTATATGCACCATCCCACAGATAGGGTAGTACATACCAGTCGTGGTACACTGGCTGGAACGAGAAATAGCCCAATTGGCCCACCGGCGGGGATCGATCCCAGACCAACCGCGCATCAAACGAGTGCTTTACCACTAAGCTATGTCCCACCCCCACCATCAATGACATCAAATACTTACTAAACTCCATCAAACGTAACCATAGCGTACGCATAGAAGACTGGGTTGTACTCAATGTCAGACCCTCGGAGGTTGAATAACCCTGAAAATATTCAACACAAGACTCAACTTTATTGCGACACATGTACAGATTATGAGGAAAGCCACGGCTATGAGGCAAGAATATCCAAAGTGGACCTCGTACATGCATTTTCACACAAATATAATAGTAGTTATACAAAATCAGATAAATGTAATATTATGTAATACTACAAATTTGACAGGTGCGCTTTCAGTGGATTTCAGTATTTATAACAATAATTTTTACTAGACCAAATATTCACTAACTGGGACCAAGTATATTATAACAAGAGTTGATAATTTCTACTAGACTAAATATTCACTAATTGGGACAGAGTAGATTATAACAAGAGTTGATAATTTCTACTAGAACAAATATTCACTAACTGGGACCGAGTAGATTATAACAATACAGTTGCTAATTTCTACTAGACCAAATATTCACTAACTGGAATCGAGTAGATTATAACAATACAGTTGATAATTTCTACTAGACGAAATTTTCACTAACTGGGACCGACGGCTAGTGGATTTGTCAAACCCTGGTTTTGTTGTAAAAGTATGTTTTGTTTAACAACACCACTAGAGCACACTGATTGTTTAAAGATCGACTATTGGATGTCGAACATTTGGTAATTTTGACGTATAGTCTTAGAGAAAACCTGCTAAATTTTTCCATTAGTAGCAAGGGATCTTTTATATGCACCATCCCAATGACAGGAGAGCACATACCACAGCCTTTGATATAGCAGTTCTGGTGCACTGGCTGGAACGAGAAATAGCCCAATAGGCCCACCAACGAGCAGAGCTCACCCTGTACAAGTCCAAATTAGCCAATTGCTAATTTTTATACAAAGTGGCTACAACATTTAGTCTTTGGCTAATAAAATATTCCTTAAATCAACCACATTTTAATAATTTTCAAGAAGATACTATATTATATCTGAAAATTGGCTAAACCAGAATTCTTTCCAGTGTGAGCCCTGGATGAGGATTGATACTAGACCCACCAGGCATCAAGTGAACACATTACCACTGGGCTACATCCCACTCCCTTGCTGTGAAAGGTCAGTTATTTATTTTCACTCCTTTTTTTAAAATCCTTTTTCTTATTCTAATAAATTTTTAATTTGCAATTATTTAATAAAAATGGAAAATAAAAACATTGTGATTTACTAACAGGCCACCTCGTCGAGGGCTGTAATAACGATGGCCCCCACGTCCTTTGTGTGCATCTTGTCTCGCACTTTCTTCACTTTGTCCTGCCAGCTCAGTCCTAAAATAATTAACATCATGTAATTTATTATATTTAAATTATGCACTTAGTGTCTTTTTGAAAATATATATATATATACCTGTATATGGTTAACAGCAGGAAGTAAAAAGAAAAAAAAGTTAAAAGAAGAGTTCAATTAAGTACTAGCGTAGCCAGAATTTTATATTGGGGGCCAACCCATATTGATGGAGGGGCCAACCCACACTATGTATGTGTGTTTGCAAATATGTGATTTTATCAAATTTAATAGGTTTTTTGTAAAAAAGGTTTCATTGGGGAGGGCCATGGACCCCCCCCACCCCCCCACCCCCCCAGGAATTTAAAGTTTGTTAAAGTTTGCTTTGTTTAACGATACCACTAGAAAGAAAGAATTGTTTTATTTAAAGACGCACGCACTCAACACATTTTATTTACAGTTATATAGCCTCAGACATATGGTTAAGGACCACACAGATAATGAGAAAGGAAACCCGCTGTCGCCACTTCATGGGCTACTCTTTTTCGATTAACAGCAAGGGATCTTTTATATGCACCATCCCACAGATAGGGTAATACATACCACAGCCTTTGTTATACCAGTTGAGGAGCACTGGCTGGAACGAGAAATAATGGGCCCACCAACGGGGATAGATCCCAGACCGACCGCGCATTGAGCAAGCACTTTACCACTGGGCTACGTCCCATCCCCACTACCACTAGAGCACATTGATTTATTAATCATCGGCTCTTAGAGAGGAAACCTGCTACATTAGTAGCAAGGAATCTTTCATATACATCATTCCACAGACAGGACAGCATATACCACAGCCTTTGATATACCAGTCGTGCTGCACTGGCTGGAACCCCAATGAATTTAAGCAATATGTTATTAGTAGGCCTAATGAGTAAATTAATGGTTAAATGCCGAGAAAACATTTTGCACTTTCTTGAAACTAGAGGTAGAGTCAGTGGAATAATAAAAACAAAAGACTTACCTGTATATTTTTGTGATAGAACAATAAGTGGATTATTTGGAGGTTCCGGCCGATCCTTCCACATCAGGTCTACCAAGTTTTCTGTCACTGGTATCAGGACATGTCCATTTGATTTCAACTCTTTGGCTAATGGTTTCCATCTCTCTGCATACATGTGAAAAAATATTTTAAATAAAATGAAATACAGAGTATGACAAATATTTTGAAAAGTCACTAGCCACAGGGCTAGTGGGTTTGTGAAAACCACTAGCCCACCAAGATCAAGCACTAGCCCAAATTCCTGATCAATTATAACTGGATTTTTATATAATTTTTGTAACATTACACATTTACGAGTATAACAGTAAAATAAAACAAACACTTAAATCATGTTATAACTTTCAGTTTTTTGGCGTGTTGTACGTTTGTTTTTTTGTCAAGTGTGATCCATCGTCATTGTTACGTTTTCGCTTTTGCCTCCCCCCTGGGACAAAATAATTGAGCAAACTCATGGTTGCTATCTAAATCCACTATCAAAATAATTAAATTTAAATGAGGGTACGACAGTGTGACACACAGTAATAGATGTTTCAGTGTATTCGGTAGGGCCCTACATTTAGGGCTCTACTATTTATGTCGCCAGGAATGGTGATGTCAATTGCTCAAATACAGGGCATTATCCTGTGTTAGACCGATATCAAAAGAATTTAACGGCGACATCTAATCCGTTGTTAATTGATGAACCAAAAAGGTATCATCTTGTATCGGCAGCTGTGACGCATTATCCAGACCGCTACACGTTAATAGGCCAAGCAGAGTCATTGCATGTGCGGTTACCATTAAAGTAAATTGTTGTCAGTGAAGTGTTATATTAGAAGAAAAAAAAGGTAAATAAAACAAACACTGAAATTCAAAGCATGACTGGGGTTTACTTGATTGAGATTAACCTGTCGTCGCAATTGGTGATTTCCAAGTTCTTAGCCTAAAACATATGTGCGAGATTAACTACCACGTGATGTGTCCAACTAA
Source organism: Gigantopelta aegis (assembly GCF_016097555.1). NCBI lineage: Eukaryota > Metazoa > Mollusca > Gastropoda > Neomphalida > Peltospiridae > Gigantopelta > Gigantopelta aegis. The sequence goes on from NC_054708.1 coordinate 76,087,195, forward strand.
TCTAAACACGCATGTCATTAGACTTATTTCCTGTGCCAGAAACTTGAAAGGGAAAAGTAAACAATGCATGCTGTAACTGGCGATGTAGAGATAGCATGTTACTGCAGTTTGCAGACCTAGTTCAAGTGGATTATTATTATATACTGACTGCGTTGTTGACATTATTCGATGACAAACGTCACAATCAAATTTATTAACGAAATTTCAACCGAGAGAAAAAGAAAAAAACACAAAAAACACCCACGATCGAGCGATAAGGAGGGGTGGTGGAAACCACTAGCATTGCGGGCTAGTGGTTTTGCGTTTCTCACTAGCCCAAACTTAAAAACCACTAGCCACGGGCGTCGGGCTAGCGGATTTGTCGAACTCTGTGAAATAATGAAATAAAATAAACTAAATTAAATTCTGTTATAATCCTACAAAGTGTGAGAATTAACTTTGTCCATTATATATGAATATACATGTTTATCCAACAAATTTTAATGTAAGATTTTAAAAAAAATAATAGAGCTGAACCATATCAATCCACATTGTGCATTTCCGAAGTTCTGAAGAGTTGTCTCCCTTGAACTACAAATCGTGAAAACCCAAACAGCAAATAAAAATATGAATACATCAATCAATACAAATACCTTTTTACCCTATCAAAATGTTGGGTTTTTTTTAACAAAAATTAACATAATGGTTAATTAACAAAAGCGTTTTAGTTTAAATTTCCTAAAATCATTTAATTCTGTTATAAAGCACTCACCGACAGAAAGTAGAAATGGATCAACGCCCACTTTACTGGCAACAGGCAGAATCTACAAAATACAAGTGGACTAGTTTTAAAATAATAAACACTTCACACTAAGAGAATATTACATGAGCAGTCGTTAGACTGTGCGAAAGCATTTTTAGACATGAATGTAGTATTCTATTTCTTACATATCTTCAGAAACGTTTTTAAATATATTTAAATGCCTTTTCCAACTAAAACCTATATACAGCCCTAGTGCTTATAGTTAATTTGTACATCACAGACAAGTCAATTTCAGGTTAACTTGTGCATCACAGACAAGTCAATTTCAGGTTAACTTGTGCATCACAGGCAAGTCAATTTCAGGTTAACTTGTCCATCACAGGCAAGTCAATTTCAGGTTAACTTGTGCATCACAGACAAGTCAATTTCAGGTTAACTTGTACATCACAGAGTGATTGATTCAACTGTGCTTTTTTTTTTTCATTGGTGGTATGGCATTGGTGACCTGGTCATCACCTAGGAACAGCCAGTCATATGGCTTTAAAATGTTATTGCACATATATGTGTTAACACTATATGTCTTATCAAAAATAACTAATGATGTTCTCACCAACAGGTGTGTAAGAAATGTAATTAAACATGGTATTGTGTATTTCATGCATCCTCATAACATAAAATCTGTCTTCAATAATTAATTAAAATAAAACAATTGCTTTAGAATAAAACAAAAAAATATATAAATACAAATACCTGAAGACTTACCGTAATGAAAATAGGTACACAAAATAATATAAACAGATTGGATATATATGATTGCATGATTAATTAGTACACAAATAAGTAAGGACATAAAGAAAATAGTATGATGACCAGTTTAACAAAGGCCTTGGAATGCGCTATCCTGGCATAAAACATTAAAAAAACCCACACATTTATGCTAATCTGTAACAACTGTATTCAAAATGTCAGCTGTGATTTTCTACTCTTAATTTGCTACATCCAGGATTACAGTTACCATATATTGACAGGTAATAGCCACTGATTAAGCAATGTGCTGGGGTATCATTAAATAAACAATCATTTCTTTCCTTTTTAATGAAAAATAAATTATCAAACTTGTTTGAGACCAGTACTATATTCGTTTTATACACATCATAACTTGAATTTAGAATATGCTCAATCAATCTATTAAGTGAATACACAAATGTGCACATACCTTACTAAGCCATGCAGCTTGTGTGGGTGTATCTGTTAGTCCTGAAAACAGATTTCACATTGACAAATAAAAATTCCATATATGTAATTACAGTAAATATCATTTAATTAAATTTTCATTACATTCATTACTACTTAACAGCATAACAAATTAGTCCAGCCGTAGCAACGTGAGTTTGTTAATTTCTCGATGAACATAAAAATAATGTAAAGGAAAGGAAGGAAATGTTTTATTTAACGACGCACTCAGCACATTTTATTGACGGTTATATGGCATCAGACATATGGTTAAGACCACACAGATATTGAGAGAGGAAACCTGCGGTCGCCACTTCATGGGCTACTCTTTTCGATTAGCAATGGATCTTTTATATGCACCATCCCACAAACAGGATAGTATATACCACATCCTTTGTTACACCAGTTGTGGAGCACTGGCTCGAACGAGAAATAGCCCAATGGGTCCACCAATGGGGATCGAGTGACAGCGATCTGCAGTAACGCTATCTGTGGTAACAATGCCATCTGTGGCAACAACGCTATCTGTGGTAGCTATCTGTGGTAACAACGCTATCTGTGGTAGCTATCTGTGGTAACAACGCTATCTGTGGTAGCTATCTGTGGTAGCAACGCTATCTGTGGTAGCTATCTGTGGTAACAACGCTGTCTGTGGTAACAATGCCATCTGTGGCAACAACGCTATCTGTGGTAACAACGCTATCTGTGGTAACAATGCTATGTGTGGTAACAACGCTACCTGTGGTAACAATGCTATCTGTACAACGCTATCTGTGGTAACAATGCTATCTGTGGTAACAACACTATCTGTACAATGCTATCTGTGGTAACAATGCTATCTGTGGTAATGCTATCTGTGGTAACAATGCTATCTGTACAACGCTATCTGTGGTAACAACACTATCTGTGGTAACAACGCTATCTGTAGTAACAACGCTATCTGTGGTAACAATGCTATCTGTGGTTACAACGCTATCTGTACAATGCTATCTGTGGTAACAACGCTATCTGTACAACACTATCTGTGGTAACAATGCTATCTGTGGTAAAAATGCTATCTGTGGTAACTACGCTATCTGTGGTAACAATGCTATCTGTGGTAACGCTATCTGTAGTAATAACAACACTATTTGTAGTAACAATGCTATCTGTGGTAACATTATCTGTAGTAACAATGCTATCTGTGGTAACAACATTATCTGTAATAACAATGCTATCTGTAGTAACAACGCTATCTGTAATAACAATGCAGTTACGTGTAGAAGTGCAGTTGTTGCCGTTCTCTGTTGTAAAAATTACAAATTGTGGTAGCCTTGATACAGATAATATCTCATGATGGGTAGTACTACAATTAGTGTTTTAGTAATTATTGGTCATTGACTGAAAGGTCGCAAATTGTTGTAACCTTGATACAGATAATATCTCACTATCTGTAGTACTACAATTAGCGTTTTGGTCATTGACTGAAAGGTCGCATTTCTGGAACATGTCGTGGACTTGTGATCGGTTACAAATTTCACGAAAAATGTATTAAAAATGTAGTTCAGAGTGGGTAGTAACAAATCATACCATCCTTCATAAGAATCCAGTTATTATCCAGCTGTTTTTCTGCCTGTAAGTAATACCGTCCATCTGTCCACAGAGCCGCCTTTTTGTCTGTTATCACAGCCGTACCTGAAAGAATCCACATTTAAAATGGTTTATAAGAAAAGTACAGCACATTCTTGTCATGCAGTGAACAACACATTAAACAGTGATACAAATAAGCAAAACTGTTCACTAGTCCACTAGACAAGTACATCTAGATAACTACTTGTTTGCCAATATTTTCACTTGTCCAAATAAATGGTGTGTTTCATTTAAGTGCAGGGACGATGTTTTTTACTGCTCAAAACGAGTTCTCACTTGCACTGAAAATTTTAACTTGTCCATACGACAAGCATTTAGATAAAACTTGTTTGTCTATATATGCACATTTTCACTTGTTAGGACAAACGGACAAGTGCTTATTTCAAGCAGTCTTTGTAAGATGTTCTGGGGGCAGGACGTACCCAGTGGTAAAGTGCTTGCTTGATGCACGGTCAGTTTAGGATCGATCCCTGTACACGTAGGTGGGCCCATTGGCTTTATTTCTCATTCCAGCCAGTGCATGACCACTGGTATATTAATGGCTGTGGTATGTGCTATCCTGTCTGTAGGATGGTGCATATAAAATATACCTTGCTACTAATGGAAAAATGCAGCAGGTTTCCTCTCTAAGACTACATGTCAAAATTACTAAAAAATTGACATCCAATAAACACTGATCAATAAAATCAATGTGCTCTAGTGGTGTTGTTAAACAAACAAAAAAATTTAAACAAAGTTTTGTAACATGTTTCTGTTTAACAGAGCCTTTTTGGAATGAAATAAATTTTCTTGTTCACAATATCAGTGTCTGTGTATCCAATGTGTTTGCAGCAGGATGCTAATGCTTATAGCAGTTACTTCTTCAAATCTGGTTTGTGCTACCATAAACACTGGGATGACAACAAACACCTTGTTTATAAAGATCGTCATATTCTAAACAGGAAAATATCTTTAATGTGTAATTTAATTGATCAAAAAGGATCTGTTAGGGGCTGTCCATAATTTTCAACATTTTCAAGAGCATACAAACCGTACACTTTTGACCACCCCCCTCCCCCCCCCTAAAAGTGTATATCTCCAAATGAAAAATGTTGATCGACATTTTTCATTTTGATAAAAAAAAAGTGTGTGCTGCCCACCCCCCCACCCCCCACCCCCAATACGGTTTGTACGGCTCGTGAAAATGTTGAAAATTATGTTAGTAATAATCATGTTACAATGTAACAAACTTACAAAAGGTAAATGATGTGCCAGTAGACATTGATGAAAGTTAAAGCCCAGTTCTCACTTGAACGATTTGTTGTACAACTGCAGTCCGACTAAAAATACAGCTGTGCGATTCCCGTATAAATTACCTAGTTTTTTCCCCACGTAGTCTCACTTGTGCGATTCCCGTATGAATTACCTAGTTTTTTTCCCCACGCAGTCTCACTTGTGCAACTTCCATGCGACTGCCTTTCTGCATCAGGCTCGCATATGCTTGCATGAGATTCGCACAGGTTGCACGGCAGTCTGACTGATGTCACAGGAGAGTCGCAGGGGGTCCGCTGGGAGTCGCGCGGCTCGGCTCTTTTCAGATTCCCGTGCGATCTAACATATTGCCGTGCGACTGCTGTGCAACCCCCATGTGACCAATGTGAACTGTGCAGCAGCCGTATGGAAATTTTCAACATTTGAAAAAACTTGCACCAGCATGCAACCCATCCGAATTACACAACCTGTGCAAATCATCAACATACTGCCGTATGACTCCTGTACACCCTGTACGATTTGGTAGTCGCACAGAAATCGCGTAGAAAATCGTTCAAGTGAGAAGGGGGTATAATAGAAAATAAAATCTAAATCTTCACATTTTCAGTCAAATATGATTCATATCACATCCTGAGAAGTCTTTAGATAATAACTTGTGTTAAATGAACTACTGTACCAACTAATTTTAATTATACACACCTGCTGACCCAGTAAATCCCGACACAAAGGCTCGTCGATGGTCACAGGGGGCAACATATTCACTCTGAAAACACAAATATATTAAACATACATACATACATACATACATACATACATACACGTACATAATTACTGTATTACATCCATGTACAAATAAACACATTTTTATCTTAGGATGCCAACAAATATGATTTCCTAGCAGCTGAAAAAAAACCCAGCAAATCAAACAAATTTTCTTTTTTAAAAATATATTTTCTGAGGGAGTATGACTCGAACCCCCTTAGAACCTTTGCTTTGCTATAATATTATAATCCAACACACCACCCCATTGTGCATAAATTCCGGCACGTTCATGTTAACGCCTTCTCCACAAGCATATTCTAAACAATTTTTATAATTATAACAAACGACCGTTAACCTCTGTTTTTCAGCATTTTGTTTGGTTAGTGGGTGGGATGGAGCTCAGTAGTAGCCCACTTGACTGACGGGTCACAGGATCAATTGCCCTCAGTGGACCTATTCCGTTCCCCCATCTCAACCCGTGCAAATATTCCTCTATGTGTTTTGCTGGGATATGTCAAATTGAATTTAGTACTTTTACCTTTCCTTAAAGGGCCCTTCCTGAGTTTGTAGCCATTTTGTGGCAAATACAATATTTTTACAGTATTAAAATTACAGTTACATATTTCTATAACCAATGCATTTCTGTACACTGTAATGTTCTCATTACTGATTTGTGTTTAAAATAATTTCAGTTATACAAATTTATTATTTCTTCCAAAGACCAAATGTAATTTGAAATATATCAACCAAAAGGTCATTTCAACTGTATTTATCCATAATAATGCTTTAAATATAAAATGTTACAATAAGACAGATTTCTAAAAAAAAACAAGGAAAAAAGTGTGATGTGTATTTATTTTGTTGGTGATAACAAATGGAAGTCTTGCTAGGGTTGAACACTCAGGATAATCCCCCTTTAATCCCCCAAATTATTATGGTAGGATATTTTTTCAGCTTCAATCCTGATTATGTAGTTGTAGTTAACAGCATGGCTTGAACTTGGCACCAACAGCAATTGCCGTTGTTGACATATAAATTGCCATAGGTCGAGGGCATCACAGACCACAAAAAAGCCAGTAAAGCTCCTCAATGATATCAACATTTTTACGCCTTGTGTATATTATCTGGCAGTATTCAACATTAGTACATTTAAAATATGTTTACATACAGCAACTTAACCTTACAGTCTTATTTATTTGCTTCAAAATCTTTTTCTTTTTTTTTAAAACTGCCATGGGTAGGCTTGAAATTGCCATTGGTGGGCCGTTTCACTAATAGCAATTTTGTTTTTAAATGTTTGTATACCTGGTGGTAGTCTCCAGTCGGTATAATGTAGGCCTGTAGTGGTTCTGTCACATAGGCCATGTTCTTCATCAGTGCCCGTAGTTGACTCAAAACGTGACTTGAATTTTTCACCGACATATTGAAGTATTAGAGCACTGTAAAATTTGAATTTAAATGTATTAGATCATACAACAATTATAATGTCCACACAAACACAGTTTTAAGATCCTGTTTAATGGGTATAGATTTTGTTTTGGCCGATAATCTATTGTGAATATTGCTGAGTTGTACTAACGTGGGCACACACTTTGCTCTACGTCACCACAAGAAAGTACAAGGCAGGTTCGTTTCACATAGAGGCGTCGGGTTTCTTCGGTATAGCATGGTACTGGTTATGAACATGTAAGTTTAATGTCATCACTGGACTGGAGAATAATCAAACTAAATTTAAGAAACAAATGTGTATTATAGTCACAGTAGCTGGCTACCATTTGGTCATCAACGATTGCCGAAGTATTACACACATCCATCTCTAGCCCTCCCCTACAACATGTTAATACGGGAAGGGCTGGAGGTGATACTGATTATTTGTGCAAATACTATTATCCATTGCCAATAAACAAATACACTTTTATTTGGTGTACAATTCAGTTGACAGCTATTGTTATGCAGTATATCCTTAAGTAACCGTGAGCCGGCCTATTAACGGGAAATGGTGTCTGCAGAAACACACTGTAATGTACGATCAGTGTGATGAAATAATGTTGTACCTTGTTCACTTGATTGTCAAAATCAACCAACAAATGTTAATATCCATGCCATTTTCTGTTGTGAAGAGATTAAATGTATGTCATAGTTTAATGTTGACATTATTCAGCTATTAAACCAGGCTATTGTTTCAAGAGTGACGCAGATCACATGAAGTCAACAAAATTCTTATGCAATGAATCTGAGCAGACGAGACTATGACAATGACAGCAGTGTAAAACTTTTGTTCATTTGGGTCTGTTACACGCCATTTAACAGTGTGCACAGTGCAAAATGGCGGTCGTGTAATTATTTCCCTATGCATAAAACTATTTTAAATATCTACTTCTTTTTTCCTCATTTGTGCACTTTGTTTTTGGGGAAGGTTTTTTTAATTCAACAAAAATATTTTGATGTTGTCATATGCAGATTTCTTAAAAACAAGGCAAACGTAAATAGACCGGTTTATGGGTTAGCCTGGTTCACGGTTTTTCACGATACAATAAAGGTTGAAACCAGTGCAAACAAAAATGAGTCGTTATTATTATTATTATTATTATTATTATTATGCTAATAATTATGTTTATAATTTTTATTAATGAATTTATAAATGAGATGAATAATAGTAATCTTAGAGGAATTTTTGTGAATGAAAATATTAATGATATACTAATGCTTCTTTTTGCTGATGTTGGTGTACTTATTGATGATACAGTAATAGGTTTGGAAAAAAAGCTTGATGTATTAAATAAGATTTGTGTAAAACGGGGATTAGAAGATAATGTTGATAAATCTAATATATTTAGAAATGGTGGGTACTTAAGACGTAATGAGAAGTGGTTTTATAAGGGCTGTCAATTAACAACTGTGTCATATTATAAGTATCTTGGTATAATATTCTCTTCTTGTTTTTAATGGTCAAAGGCTTGTGAGACTTTATCTATTCAAGCGAGAAAAGTCTGTTTTCCTATTTTTACTTTATTCAAGAAATACCCTACATTATCATATAGTATAATCCAGAATATATTTGATACTATTTTATTATATGGTTCTGAAATATGGGGATTTACTTACCGAGAATCAATTGAAAAAGTACAAAGTAATTTTTTTTTTAAATGTTTTTAGGAGTTTCAAAGAGAGTATCACCAAATGCTGTACTTGGGGAAATAGGTTGAGATCATTTGTGTGTGAAATACTTTAGCCGTTGTATAAAATATTGGTGTAAATTGTTATATATGGATTCATCCAGATATCCCAAAGCTTGTTATATGTTGAAATGTCATGATGAAACTGGTAAAATTAATTGGGCATCACATGTAAGAACATTGTTGTTTCAAACAGGGTTTTCTTATGTTTGGATTGCTCAAGAATGTGGCACTATCAAGTTATTTATGTCCAGCTTTGTACAGAGATGTAAAGACATTCATTTTGAACACTGGCGTGATAAAATTAACTCTTCTCATTTTTTAAAGGCATATTCTTCTTATAAATCTCTTTTAGAAACAGAAAAGTATATATTATATGTCACAATATAAAGATCTCTTGATAATTTTCTAAATTTAGGTGTTTGTCACATAAATTAAAGTACAGAAAAGCAGATATAATCCAGTAATAGAAAGAAATGAAACTATCTGTTTAAAGTGTAATCTTAATCAAGTGGAAGATGAATATCAATTTTCTTTTAGTATGTCCATATTCTCCGAACCGAACATACGGGTACTTCGACCCCTGGCCGCCATTGTTTATCATGTGACGCGGTGAAGCGTTTCCTTAGTTACGTATGGTTTGATAGTGAAATGAGGCAACTTTGGTCGATCATTTACAACAGTTAACGGTCACGATGTCTAAAACATGTTGTGCAGTTGGCTGCATAAACCATAACATGATGTTAAAAAAAATATCGTTTTACAAATTTCCAAAAGAAGAGACTAGGCGCCGACAAACCTGATGGAATTCCATGGCTTCCCTCACAGAATGTGACTATGTTAACTTTAATGTTGTTGCTTGTTGACACCAATAGAGATTAATTTAGCAAACAAAATGGTTAAAGCATGTGCAGTGATAAAAATCCCACATTATACTGTAAATAAAATACACAATTCCATCGTCTTCCATGAAACACCCCCCCACCCCCACCCCCCCCCCCCCCCCACAAAACGATGCATCCAGTTCTTGAATAAAGAGTATATTCCTTTATCATTAAATTTGGGTGGTCTTTATTTTTCATTTAATCTTAGTTGCTTGGATATTATCTATACTTGTATTTATTTTGCCATACTACAGCTACTACATCTTATTTATTTATTTTTTAATTTTAAAATAAGTTTTATACTGCTAAATTACACACATATAATAATTATAATATAGGCCTAAATTCTTGTTTAAACTTTAATTATTATTATTTTTCATTTTTTTTGCAAATGTGTCTGTAGCAGGCCTGCAGTAGAAAATATAGGTCGTTACACCCCCCCCCCCCCTCCATGTTTAGTATTTACTTTGGTGCAGAGGGTAAATAATGTGTGTGTGCCTTTGTTTCAGTATATATATATATATATATATATATATATATATATATATATATATATATATATATATATATATGTGTGGTTTGTGTATATATCTATATATATGTATACATACATACATACAATATATACATACAATATATTCATATATATATATATATATATATATATATATATATATATATATATATATATATATATATACTTAACTCCAAAAGAAACGCGAATACGTAGATTGGAGGTTTTGAGTGCACTCATTGAAATACGTCCCAAAGTTCTTAAAATAATCGTTTCTATGAAAAACTTAAACAATTCGTAAAGATGAGATTTCATGTTATTGACATGTTAAAAATCGAGGTCGCATTGTCATTTGAAATGTCAAGGCCATGGCGCTTCTTCAATGGCGTCACATGCCACTCAAACATGTCCACTAATAGCGGGTGTGTCCGCCATTGCTGGCCATGACCGCCGCACACCTCCTACCCATGGAGAGGAAGAGGTTCCTGATGAAGGCCCTGGGCACGTTGTTGTAGGTGTCCACGACGGCCTGGCAGAGCTGCTGCTGTGTCACCACAGGAGCAGGGCGTTGGTTCATCATGCGCTGAACCTCGTCCCACAAGTGCTCGATGGGGTTCAGATCCGGGCTTAAAGCTGGCCAGTCCATTGTGATGATGTTGTGCTGTGCCAGGAATGCCTGGGTGGCCCGTGCCGTGTGTGGCCTGGCGTTGTCGTGCTGGTAAACCATCTGACGGTGACCCGCGAAAAAAGGCACCATCACAGGCGTGAGCACTTCGTCGATGTAGCGCTGTGCTGTGACGCCCCTGCTGCGTCCTCGGCCGTTGTTGTCGAAGATGACAGGTTGTACACGACGTCCCCAGGATATGGCACCCCACAGCATGACGGAAGGCCCTCCCCAACGGTCCCTCTCCATAACACACGCATCTGTGAAGCGCTCACCTCGACCCCTCCACACCCTCATACGACCGCCGGCCCTATCTAAGCAGTAGCGGCTTTCGTCGGAGAAGACGATGTTCTGCCACTGTCGGTTCCGCCACTGTCGATGCAGAACAGCCCAGTTGTGTCGTGCAAGGCGGTGTCGCTATGTGAGACGTTGTCCAATGTACGGTCGACGATGGATGGCGATCAGACAACGTCGTACCGTGGTGTAGGAAACGGGGCGGTTGTGGGTTCCCACTGTCTGCCGGGCTGTTGTGGTGGCTGGTACGAACCGATCACGCATGCGAGTTCGGACGATGTAACGGTCCTGGCACTGTGACGTCACTCTGGGACGGCCGCTACGTGGACGGTCGACGACGTTGTTGTTCTGTAGAAATCGGTCTATGAGACGGTAGATTGTCGAGACATGGACACCGAAAGCACGTGCAACCTGCCTGGCATCCATTCCGGCCTCCAAATTCCCCAAAGCTCTATGTCTGGAATCAGCGTTAAGTCGTGGCATCGTTGTATCGCTACTCGTAAAATGAGTTGAACATTGCTGTCTGGCGTTTCTTTTATACCCAGGCCTGGTAGTGTTTCACGTGCAATTCGCATCTTTCATGATCCACCCGTTTTGCATTCCAGATCGATTTTGGTCGTCAATTTCAGCACATGCGTGACGTCACACTGTACTCGTTTTTTTCATGCGTTATGTGGAATTGGATACGCTGACAAGATGGCTATTGGTCAACTTAATCGATTTGTACATAGTTTATTCAAATGTGGGTTTTTTAATATTTTAAAATTTTCGCGTTTCTTTTGGAGTTAAGTATATATATATATATATATATATATATATATATATATATATATATATATATATATATATAGACTTACCTTTTTACATATATACGTCATTTCATGGTATTCTACAGTTCAGTGTGTGTGTGTGTGTGTGTGTGTGTGTGTGTGTGTGTGTGTGTAATCTGCTTTAGCAATTACCTGCAATAAAATGAATGGTTAATTGCCATAGCTGATATTTGTTTTCCATTTTGAAAACACTGTTTGACATGGAGAATATAGCATTTAACCATCTCATTCATATATTTTTCTTGAATATGCTACATAAGTGCATCTACATGAGGTAATTTAACCCGGGTTAAAAGCAACTTAGGTTAAATGTGTAGTCTAGTAGAAGCCATACTGATATAGATCAGTTTATTAACAACCATATTTGCCTCCTTTCTCCAGCTGTATACTATTAAAAATTAGTTTTGTAGATATTACTTAAATTGAACTGCAATAACAATTCCAATACAGCACAAGACTGAACAAGAAAATATCTGCAATATCCATTGTGACTAGATATAACACACCACTAATATTATATATATATATATATATATATATATATATATATATATTAACCATTATTTACTCAGGTAAGTTTTTGTTTTATTACTAAATATACCAGGTTAAACCCTATTATTAAAACATTTGCATGTTTGTTCGACGAGGTAACACTTATGTTTTATTAGGTTTTAGACCTCGACATAAAAATAACTGAGGGAACTAATTATTTGCTCCCTAATGTAGTTTATGGGGGGGGGGGCGGTAATTTAAAATATTACCATATTGATACTATATGTATATAAATTCACATGCCAAAGGGAACTATATATTATTCTCCTTGAACTAATCTCAGGTGTGATGGGTAAGTAGAGAGAGATATTGCTCTCCCTAGATGTCAAGGTCTGAGGATGGCTATATTTTATTATTTCTTTTTTTTTTTTGCCTGCATTCAACCGGTAAGGAAGGGCAACATCATGTGGTAATTTTGCAATCTGTAAAAATCAAAAGCATTTCATTATTTCAAAAAACTGTATTTTGTTTTAAGAATAAAAGAATGTATTCAGTGGAACATTATAACTGTTGCCATTACATCTATATAAGAAGATATGACAATAATACTATTGCAATTTTGAAGTTGTAAAGTAACAACTTTGCCATTGTTTAATTATTACATATTATTTGGAAATAAAATAATTATTAAATCATAAAAATAATTAACTTAATCATGCATACAAATTTTATTATAAATACAAATTATATATTTTGTAGCCCACATCATAATTATTATATTAATAATTATCTTATCATTTCAAAATTGTAAAAATTTATAATTAACATTACCTGAAAATTGCATCAACAAAAATTATATTCTGTCCAACCTGCCCTGTCCCCTCGACATTCAAAGTACACGGAAACACATCAGTACTAAATATAGATTATACTAATTCAGATTCCCGTTGTTCGTTTCTCTTATATGGTAACCCAAGCTGTTATAATACACATAAGACGTATTGCAACTATGTGTTAGCTACAGAAAATAAATGACAATATGTAAGGCATGTAAAAAGTTAATACGTAACTTTATTCTATGTAAATTAGTAATCACTAAGGCTTTGCTTCACTCCCAAAGACCCGTATGATCGGTAACTAGGCCGTGTGACGTCACGCCGGTTTCGAGAATATTATGCTTTGAGCAGGAAATATTTCATATCGGAATACTTTATAGTAAATCCTTCAAGAGAAAAATTTAATCTATTGATTTCTACCCAAAATATAAAGTGTATTAAAGGAATAGCCTTGTTTTTAAAAAGAAATCTGCCAGTTTAAATTGATTATAATCATCATTATACATCATTACATGTATTGTAATTTGTACACGCGTAGCGCACAATTGTTATCTTGGTCATGTGGCCTCAATAACTGAATAAATATCTTGTCTTATCTTGCCTAATAAAAACATTCATCTACTCCCTTTAATGGTATTTGACAACCCAATAACAATTTATTTGGTACATTGGAACATTATCTCCGAAGTCTCCAAGCCAGACACAGGACCAAACAAAAGCCAGCGAATCGCCGAATGTTCAATGTCGGTAGGGGATATATTTGAGGGCAACTCCTATTTTATAAGACCTATCTTTTAATCATTATGAGGCGTTTTTATTGTATAACGTATTACAAAAATATATATACCAGTGCAGTAAATACTGTTCCCAAAACGAAAGTGCAACTCTTTCAACTGCCTTAGCCCAAGCCAAAGCAGCACTGACCGGAAATTAGCTCTTTTTAACTGGAGGAAATAACTCTCTCCATTCTGAAACTTCCGGATTTTAGACCCACATCGTTCATGAGAAGGATTCTTTTTGATTTTGTGTTGTTGTCATGATAATCATCTCACAAAAGTGTGTTGTGATCATAGCAGTTCAATAGACAGAGCGCTGTTAAAACAAACAGTGAACTGTTCAAACAATTCAGAACGCAGATAAATCTGACGCACAGACAAACAATTAGAGCGAAGTGGGCGGGGCATGCGAATCAATTTTGTATTTTGAATTGAAGACTTGACTTTTGAAGATGGAACTGGCGAACAGTGTGTTAGAAAATCTCACCCTCGCTGGAGATGATGTGCGGATCCCTGCTAAATGTTTTAACGTCTTGGTTACTCGGGCGTGCCAAGGAGTGTTGGACGTTAAACACAGAGACGTCCCCGAGACTGACCCGGCGGTCAAGGATGTTGACAAGGCGACATTAAAGGCTGCGTACAGTGGTCTTGTGACGACCATCCTGGAAGCCGCCAAACACGATTGTGAAGCAGCAGCCACTGGATCTCTCCTCGAAGAATGCAAGTTTTCGCCAGACAGAATTAATACCTTCAACAACATCTTCATGTCACAGAAGCAGTACATTCAAATCCTTCTGGGAAGTATTGGTAGGAGCCCACCGCATATTGTAGATGTCGACTGGCGTTTAGATTACTATATTAAAAATAACCACTTGGAGAAGGTTAATGAACCAGTGTATCTTGTGTGTTTAAAGACAGAAGTTCCAGAATCGTCTGAAATCAAAGATATCCAGTTTTCATGTTCGCTGGAACAACTTCAGGATTTTGTGGGCAAACTTAAAGATGCAACCAAGTGTTTAGAGAAAATAGGACAGTTGTAGTGTTCATGCAAGTATATTGGAGATATACTGTGTGGGTGGTTAGGTCCTTTAGTCACCACAATGTGTTAAAGAAGAATGTATTAAATTGAATAAAATAACTTTTTACAGCCTGAAACAATCCACTTTGACGGAGAGACAATATGTTATTTACTACACTCTGGACATCTCATTTATAACAATGTATGTGTATATAACATGTATCTGTATATTCCAATGTTATTATACTAAATATTTGTATTTGCAATAAATTTATTAATGTGTTGAATTGTGTGTGTTATTTAGCACTGGGTAATTCCATGTTAAATTAAACAATGCAGGTGACATTTCCTTAATACACCATCCCATATGTTGCTCATACACCTATTTACAGGATGGGTTCTAGTGTAAAACCACATAACCTAAATAGTTTGTTTCAGCTCTCAGTACTACGGAAGATATGGCAAAGTATTTAAATGTCCATGCTGTCTATGGCAATTGGGCAGACCATGACCATTTTTTTTTTTTAAACCCATTAATTAATACATGTATCTCCATGGCATATTAACAATATTTGTTATTAAAGGTCAACTCTGCGCAGCTTTCAGCTACCGTTCACTTAAAGAGAAGGTTGGAGTCAAGTCGTATTTATGTTTGGGAGAGAAGTTTGAATGGGGAAGTGCAGGATTGTTCTAGGGAGAGAATATAACTTGATTTTTTTTTTAAAGCTCTCCTAGAACATTTTATAGTACACAACCTGCATTATATATGCTATAGAATTTAGAAGTTTATCCCAGAAATACTCAGCCGACCATAAAATTGCACACCCCCCCCCCCCCCCCCCCCCCCCCCCCCATTACACAGTCGCACACCAGCACTCCTATCAGGATTTGGACCAGAGATAGCATGAATATATAATAGTGATTCTATAGCTATATTATGAGAAGATTGCTCATGCTTTCTTCGAAGTTCCCCCACGATTCCATACACGAATGCATTCTGCGAGTCTCTGGATGACAAAACTATTAAAAGTTGTATTGGTATTGTAGCTGTTACCATACTCACTTCCAAGCGTTTTGCTTGCAAATAAGCAGGGTCGTAGCTAGGCATTTTTAATTTTTGTTGGGGGAGGGGCAGATGAATTCTTGGATCGAAGGCGCAAGAAACTACGAGTTTTAAATCTAGAGGCTCTGAAATACCATTTTGAAGCCATTTCAGGGACATTACATATTTAAAACGTCAGTATCAATAACCAGTAAATTGGTCATGTCGTTTGTATTTAAACTTAACATGATTTGTTTTGGGGGGGTTTGTCGACTTTTTTAGGGGGAGGGGGGGGGGACTGCCCTCCTCTCCCACCCCCGCAAGCAACGTCCCTGATAAGACTCATTTCTAAGAACAGTAGTGCATCCTTCCAGAGATAGGACAATGCTGGCTGTGCAGCACATTCACCTCATTGCGGATTCAGGATTTTTTTAAGGGAAGTTGTATATTGGCGATGAGAGCACTATAATATAATGGAATATCAAAGGCCGTGGTATGTGTTATCCTGTCTGTGGAATGGTGCATATAAAAGATCCCTTGCTGTTAATCGAAAAGAGTAACCCATGAAGTGGCGACAGCGGGTTTCCTCTCTCAATATCTGTGTGGTCCTTAATCATATGTCCGACGCCATATAACCGTAAATAAAATGCGTTGAGTGCGTCCTGAAATAAAACATTTCCTTCCTATAATATAAGTGCAAAAAAAAACCACCCCCAAAACCCAAACATTTTATCGTCGTTTGCAAGGGACTATAGCGATACATAAGCAGATCCTTACAAGGAGTTGATGCTATAGAATTAGTCCAGGAGCCAGGTCGGTTTATCTATGTCGGAGAGTCGGGAAGGTTTGAACATTGATTCTTATGGAAATATATGTGTAGATTTCAGATATGTAACTCTTACTTGCCTAAACCTGTACGTTAATTGGGAACTTGCATACTTTTAATCTGTCGCTTCCCCAAAACAACAGTCCACGGGACAGACTCCAAATTTCAATTATAGGGGAGGTTAAACTCTTTAAAAATGTTTTTTTGTGATGCTTAATATCCAAACTTTCCATTTTGTTTTGCTGGACTTTCATAATTGGTCAATTTTACCTACATTTTCAAGGTCAAATGAAGGTAATTGTTTGTGAATATATAATATGCTGTAAGTTACACAAACCATTGGTTTCTTTTAATTCTTTCCAATAATATTGATCAATAATGTTCATATTATGACTGGTTTATATATATATATATATATATATAGATAGATAGATATATATTACACATCTAGTAGGGGTGCTTCCTGATTGAAATTTCAGAGGCAGATCCATATTTTAACGAAAGGGGGAGATGTTTAGGAAAAGGTTACGTCCACACTTTAGGGCATGGTTTGTTAGAAATGGGTGCCAATGCCTTCTGAGGTCTGCACAGGGTGCGGTTTATGGTGAGGGTAGGTACCCATGCAAAAGTGACCGTTAAAGGTCATTTTGGGGGTCATTTAAGGTCATTTAGGGTCAAATTAGGGAAAATTAAGTTCTTACATTTGTCACAACTTTGAGGGTAGGGATTTTTACAAATATGCTACATGAGGTTCACTATTCATAGACATGATTACATTAGATAGGAAATTCACTACATTTTTCAATTAATGGCCAGTGATCTTTTATATGCACCATCCCACGGACAGGATAGCACATGCCACGGCATATTATGGGGAATGTTGGTATTAAAATCAATTTATCTCGAAACAATGTGTTTATAAGTATCTAAAACATGTCTTTCAAAACATTAATGGTACCTATGCTTATTGAGATCTGTGCAGGGTAAGATTTATGGTGAGGGTAGGTACCCATGCTAAATTGACATTTATTGAGATCTATGTAGAGTATGGTTTATGGTAAAGTTAGGTACTCGTGCCACTTTGAACTTTAAGGTATTCTTTTAGAAGCTAGTTGGGGTCAAAATCGAAATGTTTAATTTTGTTTATCAGTAAGTCTATGTTCTTTCCAGAAAGCGCTATTAAAGGTTTAGTTTTGATTATTATATGTATCTAATTAGTCAGTATAATCTGCATGTTAACTGGGAAATCTGGAATAAAAAATGCATTTATTTTACAGTATTAATTTCGTGCGATACATTCTTCTAGATATTGTATGTAACTTGGAAATCTGGAACGAAAAATGTATTTATTTTAGAATACTAATTTCGTGCAATACATTCTTCCAGATGCTGTATGTAGATAACTGGCTCTACAATGCATACAAACTGACAGGCTATTATAATTTGCATCGGTATAGCAGTTATAAAAATTAACCTGTGCGTTACCTTGGAATGTGCATGTTTTTAATAGTATGTCGAAATTGTTTCCTCTGCCAGCCACTACCCAAAGACAAAGAAGTATTCACTAAATTGACTGTTTCTCAACGCGAATTAAAGTCAAATGCTATTTTAAGTTAACTAATTTTTCGAAAGATGTTTATGAATAAAAATATGAAATATAAATTTATATATGTTTTGTTTAATCTTTGGTTTTGGTGTAGAATCAAATGAAATGTGCTTCATATAATATTATTGGGGATTAAAACAGATCCCATCTGTCTTTCCAAACGACTAGGCAAATACAATTTTAGGCACGTTTTGATAGAAATGGGGGACACATGCTTAATGTTATATAGTGTAAGGTTTACGAAGAGGGTAGGTACCCCGTAATGTTAAGATCATTTAAAGTCATTTGGAACAAATTAAGGAAAATTATTATTATTATAATTATTATTATTGTTTGTTTTGTTTTTGGGTTTGTTTGTTTGTTTGTTGTTGTTTTTTTGTTTTGTTTTGTTTCTTTGTTGTTGTTGTTGTTGTTTGTTTTTGTTGGGGGGTTTTGGGGGGGGGTGGGGGTGGGGGGGGGGGGGGATTTTGGGAGGGGTAATTGTTGAATTTCATTAATATTTAAGATATAATGTTATTATCTAATTAAAGACAATATCACTGTTTATTCTAGCAACAATTAAAATGGTATGCCTTAATTGGTTTCTATGATTAAACTTATCATTCAGTATGAACAATTGCCATATAACTAACCGGCTTCATACAATGACTGATATATAGCAGCACTGGATTGCAGTACATGTGTATCCTGGAATACATATCTGCTTTTTTTTTGGTACTACATTTGAATTATTTTTCCAATCTCCTTAAGCAGGAGGTAGACTACTGTCAAATTATGGAATGCTTTAAAAGTATGTTTAGAAATTAACTCTTTTCAAATGTAACCGAGGTATTCTTGATGGTGGAAACACATCCAGATCTTTCTCTCCTTCCTGGCTTTATTAATGAATCCGTATCACCATACAAATTATCAACTGGTTCAGGAAATCCACAATGTCTACTGCGATCCGTGACAGTGTGTTTCAAGTGAAGTATGTCCAGTATTTGATGACCACCCAAATGGTACAAAAGCTTCGTCTTTAGAGTGACCAAGATACCAAACCATTAATAGTGTTGTGTGTCTGTCTGAATTCAACCACATTTCGAGAATATGCTTCATGCTTGGATAAAAATGTGTGCATATATAGCTGCGTCATAATTTCTTATCTAACTGAATGTGCCATTTTTGGATCATCAACCATCTCCAATGATGAGCCCATAATTACAAACTAATGTAACCCCATGTTCCAAAGAATACTGAATAGAAAACAAAAAAAACATTGTTACTTTGATCCTGCATGATCAACTGGGATACTACTTGGGAAAGGGAATGCTACGTAGAGTGATAATTTGTAGACTGACAGTTTTCTTACCTTACATGTTTGATGGTTATGCCCTGATCTATGCATTAAACAAACCAATTTCAAACACATTTGTCACCATAGTTTTGGGAAAGGCTGATGGTTCCACCAGAAAAGATGACATTATCTTTGACACTCATATTGAGAAACAATACACAAAGTCACCAACAAAAATCTAAGGAGTAAGAGAAAGAGAAAGGTAAATTTTGCAAAATTATAGATGTGACATTCATTTGGCACACGTGTAGTTCCAATGTTTCGTTAATTATTAATGAAACCAGCAGTGTTCTTGCCATTCTTAAAGAATGGAACTGTTGTGAACCTCTTGAACTGAGGTATATATATATATATATGTTGTGTGTATGGAGCTACTCAATCAGATGTTGGGATTGATACTCAGGTTAAGGATATTAAAAAACCAACCCAGAAGGTCTGAAATACTTCCATCTAGCAAGGATGCCACTGAGTTATATGTGGGAAGACCTATATCCAACCATACATAGTGGTACGTGTAAAGATTATACAAATTGATAGTGGTCTAAAACCTGCATTAAAATTTTTGGGGAAGGATGTGTCACACGAAATAAATATTGTCAAATAAATACATTTTTCATTCTAGATTCCCCTTAGTTTTTATGAATATTGCAATATATAATGATCAATTAGTCATAATCAAGAGTAAACCTTAAACAATACTTTTTAGAAAAGACTTACTATTATTATCTTACTATTATTATAAATTGAAATGGCTTCAAATGATATGGTACAAACAACCTTTTATAAACAAAAATACAAAATTGATTTGTTTTTTCTGTGTCATCAAAACGCGCCTATATTTACAATTGCACAACGTGCTGGTTGCTTTTCTCAAAATACAGTATGAAATAGTTTAGTATTTTGGGGTATTAAAACACATTCTGTGTGGGTTTTCACACTTTAATATCAGGCAATGGCAAGACGAAAGATATCAGAAGGGAAAAGATGGCAAATTATAGGGATGCACGCTACCGGTATGTCTTGTAAGGCCATTGGTCGTCAGTTAGGGTTTCACCATTCGGTAATTAGCAGACTTGTCCAAAAACACAGACAAACTAATCATGTTGAAGAACGTTCAAGATCAGGACGATCGGAATCTGCGACGTTTAGTAAGGCGAGATCCCTTTTCAACAAGCAATACCCTGAAGTCAGTGGCTTCCAAATTAACCGCTATCGTCAAGAAACCTTCGGATTCGACTCCGAGAAGCAGGATTGAGATCTAGAAGAGTGATTAAACGACCTCTCTTGACCCAAGACCATCAACGGCATCGTTTGGAATGGTGTTTATCCAGTGGCGTATCTATGGAAAATAGCGCCTATGACAAGCACTGAAATTGCGCCCCTGTACAAACATCTGACATCCATCTTTTAGATAACTTTACCATAATCGCCGAAATTGTTGGGGGTTTGTTTGTTGTTGTTGCGGTTGGGGTTTTTTTGTTGGTTTTTTGGGGGTGGGGGTGTTTTTTGGGGGAGGTCTAGACTGTGAAAAGCGAAGTCATGGCACTGTGAGCTAGGTAATGGAAAGTTACATTGCAAATGAAAAGTGATTAATAATATTTTTTTTGCATTTAAAATAATACAAAAAGAAATACCGGACGGCAATTTTTATCAAAATATGATACGTTTATATGACTATGTTAATGATGTTTGCAGAAATATCACTTTTCTTTTTCTTTTGTTTTTAAATTTAAAAAAAAAAAAAAAAAAAACACACGAAATTTTATCATTAAATAACAATATGATACGTTTATATGACTATGTTAATGATGTTTGCAGAAATATTACTTTTCCTTTTCTTTTCTTTTTAAATTAAAACAAAACACAAAAAAAAACACACGAAATTTTATCATTAAATAACAATGTGAGTCATGCTTTAATATGATCGAGTTTTTAAACGTCAGTTCTGATGCATTAGTATTTAACGTGACTGTGGACATGGACATCCTTATTGTTTCATTCTTCTGTCTCATATGTATTCCATCAGCAAAATCACCTTGAACTGAAATTGTTTCTCATGAACTACACTAGACTGGATGCTCCTGTCTCTCATATCGGGTGTCCAGCTTCACCTACATATCACAAGTCATGCATTTACGTCAGCAAAATGAGCTTGGACCCCCTTCGAACGTCATAGCATCAAATCAAGAAGAGATGGTCCTGATAATACCGCATGTCCGTTTGATAAGAAGATATGATATCAAACGCCAGTGCAATGCAACATCTACTGTCTTACTGTGCTGGTGACCCAGGGTCAAGCAAACGTGCGCCACTAGTATATCCATTAGCGTCATACCCAGTTATCTTTGCGTTAATTCACCACAATGACGTCAATGGCAGATAACTCACTTACGCACATGATTATTGTTATCAAACAAACGCTAGATAACGACTGTAAATATTCACATATTTATGTTTACCTGAATCCAATTAGTATTTAAATTATTTAGTGCATTCTTTTAAAACTAAAACGTGGTTTAGAACAAAAAGAGGTCAATGCAATGTTTATCCTTTAAAAACAAGAATAAAAAACACGAGAAAGAAACAAAAAGAAACGCCAAAACCCAACAAAAAATAGTTTGCCTACAATTGAATTGGTGCTTTTAATATTCATATTTATATCTCTACAACTGAGATGTGCAAAGCTGTAACATGAGCATACGGGATGGGGGGTCGGAAGGTGCAATTGCCCCCCCCCCCCCCCCGCACTATTGAAGCAAAGCATTGCATTCGTACACAAATGATTGAGACATATAAAAAATAATCAGGCCTGAAGACTTTTCACGATGTATTTCCATCATTCTACTCACAGTATTAGTTGCAATCGATGTAAAAATGCTTAGTGAGTCGTTTGGAACCCAGTATACCGGTAGCTGTTTGGTAATAATGCAAATATGAATAAACGTTGTTATCCAGATTCTGATATTTTCGTTTAATTCGGGCAAAACCCAACCTGCCCCCTACTCCCCCCCCCCCCCGGTCCTCTCTAAAAACAGGGAGCCCGTACGGCTTTGTCAGGCATATGTTCAGGAATCGTAGCAGGGAGAGGGAGTCTAGACTGTGATGACCTAAGTTATAGATGATTCGAGGCATGCTCCTCCGGAAAGTACATTGAAAAAAGCAACTGCATGAGCAAGGAGGGAGTTTCGGTCCCTCAAACCCCTCCCCATGCATACACGCCTGCTTTGTGCTGTCTTATTGTTTTTTTATGCTGTTCTTGTTGCTCAGAACTGCTATTGTTTTGCAGCTGCTGGTTAGTGCTTATATTCAACTAAGGTTCAAGCATTTTAGCATGGGTACGAAACTCTGCTTCACATAACTCAGGTTATTCCATGGTCAATACATGTCAATGTTTGTATACATTTCCACACAGACCACACACAACATATCACCACCTTTGATATGGCAGTCATTTTGATTTGTAAAGTTTGTTTTATTTAACGACGCCACTAGAGCACATTGATTTTTTCATCTTATAATCGGCTATTGGACGTCAAATTTTGATTTGTAATGGTAAAAAAAAAATCCATTATAAAGTGTGACAAATTAATATGTTTCGGTTCATCGTAGTGTCTGTAGTAGCTCAAACAGAAAAGGTACGTATATTGATGGTTTTAATGGCTTCTTTCATGCAGCATGATAATCTTTCCTGATTACAAACAAATTCAGATTGAGAATTGTTCCAAGGTTACGGAAGGTTTTACTCGACTTATTATGTTTCGTATCCCAACGATGATTCCGTCCCAAACATAGTCACTGGATGTGCCTGGGATGGAAGTGCCCGAACCGTGAATGTATAAATATTAATACAATTTTGTTTTATTTAACGACTCCACTAGAGCACATTGATTTATTATTTATCGGAATTTGGATGTCAAAGATTTGGTCATTTTTGACATTGGTCTTAGAGAGGAAACCGCTACATGTTTCCATTAATAGCAAGGGATCTTTTATATCCACTATCCCACAGACAGGATAACACATACCATGGCCTTTGATAACACATACCAGACGTGATCCACTGGTTGGAATTAGAAATAGCCCAATACCGCGCATCAGGCGAACGCTTTACCACTGGGCTAAGTTGCGCCCAGATAATAATAGGGAACGTTAATAAAGTTCCTGATTCTCAATGAGAATACAGATATAATCATATTGGTCTGGTGGAATACACAGGGTCTTCCCAACAGCATACCACTCAGAGGTGGTTTGTGGGACACCTGTGGTGACATCATATTCGAATGTAATTGTGTGGAAATATACTGTTTACAGGAAAATCTGTTCAGTTTAACCTTCTCGTACACGGGTACTCCCAAACAATAACCTTCAGGGAGAATGCCAATAACTGTAAAGCATTATCTCTCACCCGGAGGTTATTATTTGCGAATAACCTGTTGCGTACAAATATTGATATAGGTTTACCCCCCCCCCCCCCCCCAACACACACACACACACACACACACACATTCACACACACACGCGCACACACACAAACACACACACACACACATATATATACACACATACACACACATACACACACAAACGCATACGCATACACATACACACAGACACAGACAGACACATACACACACATACACATACACATAAACACACACACATATATATAGAGATACACACACATACACACACAAACGCATACACATACACATACACACAGACACAGACACAGACACATACACACACATACACATACACATACACATAAACACACACATGCATACATACATTCACACACACGCTGACGTACACACACACACGCGCGCGCGCGCACGCACACACACACACACACACACACACATACACACACACACGATCCAATGTTGACCAGCAAAAGATCATGATCAATTAAAGGGACATTCCTGAGTTTTCTGCAATTTTAAAGATGTTATCGACTAACAGAGACTTTTTAACGATTGTAATTACATGTCAAATATATTTTTCTGCATAAATATTAGTGACTGTATATTAAACGTGTTTCTGGTCGTTCTAATATTTGTACTAAGTTAAATTTCATTTTATTTCCTAAAAATGTTTTTTTCGTACGTACGAAATTATTTGAAGACAAAATCCAGTTTGGGCTTCTTACAAATATTAAGACGACCAGAAACACATTGAATATACAGACACTGATATTCTAAACAAGAAAATATATTTAACATGTAAGTTTAATCGTAAAAATATTTTATTAGTCGGAAATATCTTACAATGCAGTAAACTCGGGAATGTCCCTTTAACAGTTTTTTTTCAAAGATAATGGTTGAAATGTCTGTACCCACCTCCAACACATTTTCTTTTTTAGCTTGCTTTTAAAGGACAGTTTTAGACTAATAATTTATTTTATATAGCCATTTTAATTCTAGTACATTGACCAAGTGTGCAACAACAGCAACGGGTCGTGTATGTAGACTAATTTACTGCACGAGTTTGTTGTGTATGAGAATATAACCTTCGCCCTCTAGGATCAGTATTTTCCATATTAATAAATTTACATCCGGTCCGGCTGTATTCTTTAGAGGTCAAAGTTGTATGTTACATCTGTTCTGGGACTCAAACATTTCATTGTTCAGTATCCGTTAGCACCAAAGGGTCTTTTATATGAACTTCTCAAAGCTTAATCGTGGAGCACTGGTTGGAACTGAAAACCTTCAATGGGTCCAACATTTACTACTATTAAAAACACAAACCACAATGCAAATTTTTAAATATGAACATTTTATTTTATTACAATAACAAAAATGATTCATGAGTATAACAAATTCTCTATATTATGGTAAATGAACTTTATAAAGTACAGGGTACTACTCAAATATGACTATCACATTGTTCAGATCTAGAGTTCCATTGCCTTAGTGTTCTTTAGAAATGAGAAATTCTACTGTTAATCCGCTTCAATATGGCAGTGAGTAATGTCAAACGAATTCTGCTCTTATGCAGATTGGGGTTTATTTTCGCAATGTGTTTGTTTTAACGACAGCACTAGAGCACAGTGGTTTATTAATAATCGGCTATTGGATGTCAAACATTTGGTAATTTTGACATATAGTCTTAAAGAGGAAACCCGCTACATTTTTCTATTAGTAGCAAGGGATCTTTTATATGCACCATTCCGCAGACAGGAGAGCACACACCACAGCCTTTGATATACAAGTCGTGGTGCAGTTTCTGGAACAAGAAATAACCCAATTGGCTCACCGACGGGGATCGATCCTAAACAGACCGCACATCAAGCGAGCACTTTATCACTGGGCTACGTCCCGTCCCGAAAGGTCAAATACTGATATCCTAGATTTCTGCAGAGGGATAAAATTCCATGCTTAAAGATACACTTTAATTAGTCGTCCCTTATCACAGTTAGAACACCAAGTTTAACTTATACTTTACATTTCTGAATTACTTTTTTTTTAAACTTAAATTAATATATGATAATTAGCTTCTTAGAAGCGATGGTTACTGGTCACTGACCATAAACTGTCACGCGTTATTTGTTGCCTGCAAAGCCACAAGTTTTCTGCGCAGTAGTAAGCCCTTAATACCTTTTCATATTGTTAATTGAATTATAATGTAAGACCAGTAGATGTTTTACATAGCAGTAGAAATACTAAAAGGTGAAAGCACCAATAAGACTGTCAAGAGTGCTTGTTTTCTGGAACGATTCACATTCACGTGCGTTTATTACACACCATATTGAAATCCCGTGTAGACTTAGTGTTAGCAGTGTGTCGTTATAGTAGCAGAAATACTAAGTGCTGACACGTGTCTTTCTGCTAGCAATGAAATAGCGCTGTTCGTCATTTATTTGGAGACATGTTTTCCACACACAAGTCCTTTACATCTCCGTCCTTGGGTTACAGTTCTTTACAGACTCGTCCTTCACATACTAGTCCTTCACATACTTGCCACTTCACATACTTGTCCCTTCACATACCTGTCCTTTCACATACTTATCCCTCACAACACTGCTGTATGCACACTTACACAGGGGCCTACCAGTTTCTTTCCTACTTGGTACTCCCGATGTGATCATCATTGACCAGTCAGTACCACAGCAGACGTCATCGCATATTCACCTTCCTCTGTAACACGTGGTGGGTGGACAATGCCCATGTACGTCCTTCCTGCCACGTTTGCTGTTCATAGAGTTCTTTTGACACCAGAAAGGTCTGACGAATCTAGTTCGTCTTTAATGACTTCACTTGCCGCGACTGATGACATTCAGGTTGATGCCAAATTTAGGAATGACTGTGGCTCCCTCTGTGAGTGTGAGCGGTTTCTCGAGATTCTTCGCGGGAAGGAGAATGAAATTTTTCACAAGCTCCACCGTTACCATCTTCATCTGCAAGAGCGCAAAACGGAGACCTGCGCAGGACCGCGGACCTCCGCCAAATGCCATCCAAGCCATCGGATGTCGCTCGAGTTTCTTCTCTGGGGTAAATCTGCAATGAGAAAGGAGGAGGATTTTTTAAAATATAAGCAAACTTGCTCGAACAACACAAACCTCAGAATTAAAGATAGTTGCACGTATGGCAATACTAGTACCACTTATAGGCAGTCGTACGAAATCGCTCCTTTTTAGCTAGAATGTTCGCTATCTTTTAAAACAGCTACCAAATGATTATTATTATTTAGCTAAATATTTAGCTAAATATTAACCTAACATTAGCCAAAATGAACGGCCAAAATATACACCAACATATTGCCTCTGAGATGTGTGCAGGGCCGTCTTAAAAATATCAGAGGCCTCCGGGCAAAGCAATGTACTTCAAATTGAATTCCAGGGCCCCTAAAATCGCGGGACCTCCGTGCAACTGCCCAGTGGGCCCATGCGATAAGACGGCACTGGATGTGTGCTCAGGACAGTTTTAACCGGATATAAGTATGACTTTCACCGGATATAAGCATGTACTTTAACTGGATATAAGCATGGACTTTAACCAGATGAATAAATAACAAATAACCTGTTTTTAGTCAGGCATCTTCCTTTAAAAGTAGGTCATTTAGTTGACCTCTATAAATGGGATACTGGTGAAGACATGACACTCACCGTTCAGGATTGAAACTCTCGACGTCATCGCCCCACAGGTCACGACGTCGGTGCAGACTCCACACGTCAGCTTGGACGATGGTGTCTTTAGGGATAATCAGGCCCTCCACCTCACACGTCTCCATGCACTTCCGAGCGATCACCCTGCAAATACAAACAATGCACATTGTAAAGTACAGCGACCAGGTATATATATATATATATATATATATATATATATATATATATATATATAGTGCATTTTTTCAAAAGCTGATGGCCCTTAATTTTGGGGTATATACCTTTAAATTGTTTCGCATAAAAATAATTTTGATCTACTACAAACACCAGGACGGCCAGAAACACGTTGGATTTGAAAAAAAATTGACATAATATAATATAATGTAAATATTTTGCAAATTAACGGTAAAATTGTATATTAGCCGAACATATTAATATACTGAACAATAAAGAATCGTACGCGAATAGTAATTTAATTTTCTTTAAAGTTATTTTCAATTTCTCAGTTGCAATCACATTAGGTTTTGTGTTTATTAAAATTAGCAATGTGTTGTGAGCATTTTAGAACAATTCTGACAGTCTATTTTCCGAATTAATTACATTATGAATATATACAATATAAAAGTATTAGCGTTTCTTGTGTTGTTTTCTATACTTTACACTCCTTATTAACTAGTGACAGCAGCTTTAATTACATTTTTATATAAAATGCATATTTTTAATAACAACGACTTAAATACACAGTACATATTTCCCCACCCTCACCCCCACCGCTACCCCCAACTCATGCTGTCTGGAGCATTCTAAATGTTTTCACTATTACTAATTATTTCTAATTATGCAACTCACCATGCCGCATCCCACCCAGTTTGACCTGGACATTTGCGGGAGATATTCAAATTATTATTTTTATGCCAGCCAAATATTAGTCCAAACAGTTATTTCTGAAAAAGGTGCTTTTTCTAACATACCCTGTCACTATTTCTGGACAACCCTAACATTAAAGTGGAAGTATGACATGAAAACCAACTTACCCACTAGCCAAGGGGTACTTCCTCAGCGTTTCACAGATGACCATATCCAGGTACTGTAGCTTACTGACGCTGTCATAGCAAGGTTTATCATCCTGTAAGAATAATGAAACCATCAGACACTGGTTGTTTCAGATCATCAAAAGCATATGTACGTACAGTGCATAGATAATTCTACAAAATACCACTGCTTACCTATTGTTTCAGTTTCAAAACATATTTAGCAGGCGAAAGCGAAATGGATACAAATTTAATAAAAAAGATTTTTTTACATATCCTCAAAACCAGGTTTAAAAGAAATACAAACATCGATTAAAAATATATTTACAGCGCTTGTATTTAACTTATATGTATAACTTTTAACTTATTAATAGCAATTGGTGTCAAGTTATACGTCACAGAGCAATCAGGTTTGGTCATGCTAATTTCATAGAATGGTATGGCTTTGGCGTTTGAGTCATTCCAATGGAGCTATCAATTTGATATCGATATCTCATATACAATGGAGATCGTAGTGTAATACCAAAACACCGTGTTCTTCAGCAGGTGTGTAAAAAAAAACCCAGATTGAAGTTAATTTAAACTACAGGACACTGGAAGACTATCGTTAACAAAAGCATGTTGGTGCTACAAACCTTAGTGGGGAAATGTTGGTCGACCTCATCTCTGAGTTTTTTCTGGACGTCCGGGTTGGTGGCCAATTCGTAAAACACGTAAGACAGAGTGGTGCTTGTCGTCTCAAAGCCGGCCAGCATGAATAGAAACGACTGGGCAATGATTTCCTAAAATATACAAGCAAAATCCAGGATATAAGTAAACGAGATATGAGTATAAGTCCTCTTAGGAAACATTCTATTCAGTATCGCTATCAGTATTGGATTCTAACTTTGTGTTTTCGTTTTGCTTTCCTTGGTTTACTGTATTTTAAAAATATCATCTGTTAATCAATGTGGCCGAAAAATGACTGCATTTTACTTTATGAATAAAACAGAAATAGTTTTGAAAACGTTACGTACTTTGACAAATACGTTCTTCATCCCCAATAACGATTTATGTTATTTGAAAAAAATCCACCACAACCTAGTAATATTATAAATATTATAATTGACGAATCAATATGAGACTGGTAATAAACCCCACATTTGCTCCTTGTCACATCTGAATACAGATCTCATGATCTCATAAAAGCTAAATATCGTAGGACATGTGGGTAGCTTTGATAGAAGATTTGACTGTACAGTACTATCAAAACATATTACACACTAATGGTGAGCAAAAAATCATAACTATGAAACAACTTACGTCATTTGTCAGTTTTTTCATTATCATTTCCTTCGTGACTTGTTCTTTCGGGATGACGTTGCAGTTCTCGTCTACAAACTTGGCGTCAATCATAAGTTGCAGCAGATCGTCTCTTCGCTGGAAAACATAATTAGAACAAAAATCAGTATCAATGATTAGATCACTATGTGCCATAAGACCACACTCAAAACTCTAAAAGGCAAGCATGTCCGTGGATCCTCCAACAGGAAATGCGTTAGAATCCAAGAGACATTGGCCCCATGTTTTTGGTCAAGTAGACCTTATTAAGTTTGCGTTTGTGTAATGTGAGGAGTCTTGTTTGTCAACAACACTGAAAAGCATTATATTAATTTGAATGACAAAGCCGTTATCCGTTATCAAGACTTAATGTCTGCCTAATGCAAAGTCGAATGGGCATTTGGCAAAATAGTCGTTGATTCCATGAATCTCTATCTGGTTCCTCGTCTATTGGAGGATAGCCACCCCCAAGGAGATTCTTTACTGGACAATACACCCTGCAAACATAACTTAGCCAGTGGTGATGAATAATGTTGCCAACTCTCATCAACACTCTCCATGTTGGCCCTATCGAGAGTGCGCGTGCGTGCATGTGTGAATCATGGGAGTCTCCGACCCCACCCAAGTCCAGAAAGACTATTCTTCGAAAACATGCAAAACATTATGATTTTATAATATACCATATGAGGTAGATGAGTTTTATTTAAGTATAAAGCTACTCACGTAGTTTTCGTTTTTGCGGTCCTGAATGACATCCCCAAGCTGTTTCTCCAGCCAGAACACAGGGTTGTACTGGAGATAGCCCAGCAGTTTGTAGATGGCTATCCACAGGGCGTGCAGGGCCGGGAAGATAACTGCAAATAATCAGACAGGTAACACATAAATACGCATGCCTTGTGGCGACACAGGTTACTATGAAAATAGTACATGTTGAAAAGAAATTATTAAAAACATATTTTAACCATTATTTTCCAAGCTCAGCATATCTCTCTCTCTCTCTCTCTCTCTCTCTCTCTCTCTCTCTCTCTCTCTCTCTCTCTCTCTCTCTCTCTCTCTCTCTCTCCGTCTCTCTCTCCCCCAAAGTATGTTACAATTTTATTTACTTGATTACAAGGTTAGAGTTCATTCACTCTGTCCGCAGCTATTTGAGCAAAGTAATTAGAGAATATTTGTTTTGTTTAAACGTTATACTTACATCCAAACAAAAACAACCATGGACGTTTCGTCGTGTCAGCAATAACGCCTTTGCAGTGTTTGAAAAAAGAATCATCCAGGTTTTCTATTGACCTAGAGTCCAAGCCAAAACCACAACGAGAAATCGTGTCTAGCGTGAGACGTTGAAACAAACTGTAAAATAAAAATAATGCACTTTTAAAACAAAACAAACAAAACAAAGAAACAAAAAGATTAAAATGTGGGGGAAGGTGGGGGGGGGTGTGAAAAAAGACGCTTATTTATAAGCGCCTGGCGTATTTTACGACCGGTAAATTAGGCGAGTAATTTAATAACTAGTTTAAACCGTCTACTAGATGAATGTATATCAAACATACAAAATAAACTACAAGTATATAGAAATTTGAAACGTTAATAGTATACGTGAAACCGACATATAATAAACTTCCTGTACTTGTAATAGGCCTAACTACCCACCCATCTTTTGTGAAGCTACATGACATTGTATGGGCATACTGAAAAATGTTGCACAATTTTCTTTTTCGATTACATTACTTTTTCTAACCACACAATACATTTAAAATTGTATGCAAGTGGAATGCAAGGAAGGACAACAATAAAACCCCTCAAAATACTTTTCCTTTCTTTTTAAACCCACTTTTTAAAAATCATATATATATATATATATATATATACTGTATATATATATATATATATATATATATATAAATAATCATGTACTGTGATTACTTACTCTCGAATATCAACATCAGCCACGGCGTCGCTGGTAGACTTGACCGTTGCGACCAATGTAGTAAAACAGTCATTCAAAATGGGTACCATCTGTAAAATAAATCATATTAACATGAATATGCGTGTTTGTTTTGTCTGACACATCAGATCATTTCGTCAAATAAACAAGAATTCCAAGGAACCAAATACATGTTTGGCTTCCCATAAACTACTTTCTTGTAAAGGGGGGGGGGGGGGGGGGGGGGGGGAGTAATAGGCCTAATATTAAAAATAAAATAAAATAAAATAAAATAAAATAAAAAATAAATTACAATTACAATTACAATTAATTACAAATTAAAATTAATTAAATTTAGAACGTTTCAACATGACATTGTTTAGGCCTGTAAATTAACATAGAGAGACTCACGTAACAATGCACAAGGAAACGTAAACCAAAACCGACTAATAGCAGTATCTGTTGTTAATGTCATACCATTTGCCCTCAGTAGACAGCCTAGATACCTGAGGTGTATACCCAGGGCAATGTGTTTGAACCACTATTAAAATATAATCACGAAAATTAATTACCATGCACATTTTACTAGGACTGTCAAAGTAGGCCTACTGACCTTTCTGAGTTTGGCGGAACTAAACGCCGGGTTGGCAATCGATCTCAGTCGCTTCCATCGGTCGCCGCGGGCGAAAAACATGTGAACATTTTCATCATAGTCCGGGTCCACCTGAACTGGGAATACCTGCAAAACAGCAATACATTATAAATTAAAAATACACGGACACTGTTTTACTGTTATTACATTAAGCACCTCACCTGGCTTGAGTAGCAACAGATGAAATGGATAATACTGCATAAACATTCATCATGTTCAAGTCACTAAACCTGGTTACCGAGGTGTGTGCATTTTTGTTTAGCATAAAATTAATTTTTAGCTAGAAAAAATTCCAGGTTAACCAGAAACACGTTAGATTTGCCAAAAATCGATAATTTATAGTATTTCCCACAGGGAACGCCTTTTTTTTTCCTACTATGGAATTTACTTCAAGTTATTTATTTCTGAGCTGATTGATTTCTAAACTACACTCAAAAATAGTTTGTAAAAATTGTTATTTCCAAAACACTTTTACTTTTCTTCTTATGTCAAACCAAACTGAAATTATTTATAAAAAACCGCCAACATTTTTGTATGAGAATGGGATGGACTATAAATAAAACGTTGTAAATGATTTGTATATTAATGATTTTAAAAAGCCGTTTTGACTTGAAATATTTTATATTGTCTAACAAGTAGGGTGAAGGGCTTTAAAACACTGGAATAGTCCCTATTCCAATCACCCCTCTTTTCTTTCCTTGTATCTTTTTCTGTCGCCTCACACCACGACTCACGATTGGCCCACATCCTCCTCTGAGTGCAGAATGGGGGCTACGGTGGAAACCAGTCAAATTGTTTCCTAACTCCCCCTTTTCCCCAAGTATGGTCGCCCTTCTGAACATAGTCGAATAGTGTGATTACCTTTCTAGCGTGGAACTTGCTGAACTGTTTCACAAACACTTGATGTAGAATCTTCTCATCTGATGTCACCAAAACTGGACTCGGCCCTTCGAAGTAACTGCAGAGAAAAGACAAAACCAGAACAATATATTAAGTCGTTCTTGAGTACACGTATGAGAATGAATGTACATAATAATTGTAAATTACAATAGGCCTATTGTACTCGCCCATGTTTTGATCCTAATATAATTAATTAGTCCGTTTTAACAAAAATTAGAAGTACATGTAGTTTTATAGAAATATACATAATTTATATAATAATTGTTCTCATTAAGCAAATAAACAAGATATGGTTATCTTAAAATTGCATTGGTTTTATAGAAAGTTAATACATGTGTATAATAATTGTTGTCATTAAGCAACAACAACAAAAAGTATGGTTAAATTAACACAAGAAATTCCACTGGTCTTACCCAAAGGTTTTTCCGTACATCTTGTTCCACACTTGATATATCTTGTGAAAACCCTGAAAATATAAAAAGTAAATACACTGTATTAGATGTACAATTATAATGTATCATATCCATAAATATTTAACATAGCAAGAGCTACTTGGGTGAATCAGCAAAGCGGACGTAGTGCCAGACGCGTATGCAGAGGGGTGGGGGCTTTGGGTGTCGAACCCACCTACATCAAGCAAATGTTCTTTCTTTTTTAATGTTTTTTCCGAACAGCCCAATCAATTCCCTGCACACCCTCCTGAGCCCACGAAACATTTTAAATAATGTTTTTCTAGATGCATTCTAGAATATCTTAAATTTGTCTTTCTATCAGTTTAAAAGTTGTTTTGTTTCTTTCATTCTTGGTTGTTTTGTGGGGTGGATGGGAGAGGACTGGTGGTGTCGTATCGACGGTCATGCCTTCCATGCACATATCACAAATGTATTGTGGATGAAGAAGGGAAGATGATACAACCTTCTATATAACTGATTCAATATTAGATGTCGTCCTGTTTGCCGTGTCAACAGAGAATTGGGTGAATGGCAATGGCTTG
This sequence comes from Gigantopelta aegis, assembly GCF_016097555.1. NCBI lineage: Eukaryota > Metazoa > Mollusca > Gastropoda > Neomphalida > Peltospiridae > Gigantopelta > Gigantopelta aegis. The sequence goes on from NC_054708.1 coordinate 76,122,031, forward strand.
TGTGCAGGAGGTTCTGGCTATCGATACCAATATAAACACTGATGAACGTTTTCTGCATCTCTAACAGAGCTAGACTCATGTAGCACATTCTACACACCGCCCAGGTATCAAGTTCACTAATATAATTTGACAACATTTGTGAAACTTAAGTAGGTTTTTTGGTGTTTTGTTTTCTTCTTGAAAACATTCCCCAAACAACAAAACACTAGCAACAAAAAAAAAAGGAGTACTAATCATAAGGTAGAAGTGGTAGTAGTAGCAACAGCAGCAGAGACAGATGCAACTTTTTCTATGGAAGAGGTGCAAGTTTTAAAATAATATAATAAAAGTATCAGCAACTCTATCGTGCTTTGTAGGCCTATATGAAACCAAATCCCCCAAAACACAGCCAACTTCGAAATTGCACTCCCCACTAAAAACCTTTAAACCGGTTTTTTTTTTAATTTATTTCATTTATTGATTTATTTATTTTGATGTATTTATTATTTATTATTATTATTATTATTATTATTATCAGTGGTAATAGTAACATGAATTATTAATTCAATCTTACCATATTGCGTAATGACAGTAGATTTCCAAACAAGAAGTTTGGGGTAGGTCCGTGTACGCCCATGTCGTTGAATATTTGCATTCTTCTCCATCGATGGCTAAAAACAAATAGATTTAATCATTAATAAGAGAAGGTGAAAACCCCAATATGTTCTTGAAACTATTTTTTTTTTAATGTCAGTATTACTAATATTAGATGCAAGTATGTGTCACTTTAGCAACACATTTTGATGTATTCAAGTAATTCAAAGCAATCGCCATTTCTGCACAAAGCCAGAAATTCCAAACAAAAAAAATACTAGAAGCTATAGTTTTGTGTCAAAAGATTTGATATGTATTGTTAAAGATTCACAGCAAAATGTGCAGATAAACGTAGTAATTACCAAATTTTATATACCTGTATAGACAGATGCAAATAATTAAACATGATAGCAAGTGAACAAACAAATAAAACAAACATAAATAAATAAAGAAAGAAAGAAAGAAATGAATGAATATGAATGAATTAATAAATAATAAAAAATAAAAATAAAAATAACAACAACAAAAAACGTTATACGTACCGGTAAAAACACGAGAACAGGAACGTTGCCACAAAAACTAGTACTGACGTAACAAACATCTTGCAAAAAAAAGAATCCTTAACTTTCTATTTGACAGTTCTGTTGGTCCAATAAATCCGATTTACATTTGACTGAGACAATCGCATTTTGCTTTATATACACGAGCTACGCTGTCGAGATGCACGTTACTGTTGATGTAGGTGATAAGAGAACTTTCGTCAATTCAACTTCGGCTGGATGACTACGTCATCGGACGCCCAGACAGATCAATAGGGTACAGCGGTTACACGTGTTGGGTACTCTCGATATCTTTTCACTATCAGAAGGAGCAAAACGGATTTGGCAGTGACTGGACTGCGTCAGAATATATGCCGATATGTGACATAGATACAATTATGTTTAATTACGTTAATGTAACAAATAGAAGAAATGTGAGGAAAACACAATATGTACAACACGGACGGACGGACGGACGGACAAACAGACAGGAAAAACAAAAGAAAGAAGGAAAGGAAAGACAGAGAGTAGGGAAGCAGAGAGAGAGAGAGAGAGAGAGAGAGAGAGAGAGAGAGAGAGAGAGAGAGAGAGAGAGAGAGAGAGAGAGAGAGAGAGAGCGAGAGCGAGAGAGACAGATAGGACAATGCAAATTGCAGGTCATGATATAAGATAATATAGGATACGATGAAGGTGTGTTGTTTGAACACGATCTAGGGGGTTCCCGTAACACCCCCTCCCCACACACACATACTGAAAATGCTAGGGTCACAAGCATGTAGTTCATATAGTCACAATAGATATATATTATATTGCATTAAAATAAATGCTGTAGACCTACATCAGTGTAGACTCAACAAATTAGGAGTCTCTTTTAAAGTGTCAGTTTTTAAATACCAGTACTTATTTGTCCCTATGAAAGCCATTTTTGATTATTAAAATCAGATATTACTTAGATTGTATTGTTTAGAATATCCACTCCCATACATCCGAAGTGTTCATTGTCATCCTGGTGTTTGTAATGCCACAAAATAAATTTTTCATAATTTTAAAAACGCACGTAAGTCTGAGAGGTAATGGTTATAGAGAGACGAGCTCCAGTCTATTTTAGAGGGTATTCCAGGTTTTAAAAACGCACGTAAGTCTGAGAGGTAATGGTTATAGAGAGACGAGCTCCAGTCTATTTTAGAGGGTATTTCCAGGTTTTAAAAACGCACGTAAGTCTGAGAGGTAATGGTTATAGAGAGACGAGCTCCAGTCTATTTTAGAGGGTATTCCAGGTTTTAAAAACGCACGTAAGTCTGAGAGGTAATGGTTATAGAGAGACGAGCTCCAGTCTATTTTAGAGGGTATTCCAGGTTTTAAAAACGCACGTAAGTCTGAGAGGTAATGGTTATAGAGAGACGAGCTCCAGTCTATTTTAGAGGGTATTTCCAGGTTTTAACGTCACAGACTCGTATATCACTCCATTATAAGGGCGGGACGTAGCCCAGTGGTAAAGTGTTCGATTGATGCGCGGTCGATCTGGGATCGATCCCCGTCGGTGGGCCAATTGGGCTATTTCTCGTTCCAGCCAGTGCACCACAATTGATATATCAAAGGCCGTGGTATGTGGTATCCTGTCTGTGGAATGGCGCATATAAAAGATCCCTTGCTGCTAATCGAAAAGAGTAGCCCATGAAGTGGCGACAGCGGGTTTCCTCTCTCAATATATGTGTGGTCTATAACAATAATGTCCGACGCCATATAACCGTAAATAAAATGAGTTGAGTGCGTCGTAAATAAAAAAAATTCTTATATTCGACTTAACCACGACACCTCCGAGACCGTTTTTCACTGATTCAATCTAGGGTCTGCGACTTTAAAATTAAGCTAATTTAATTATTGCTTTAATTTTTTTCTTGACATTGTATATTATTTTCATAACAAATAGTGGACTCTAGCCGAAGATAAAAGTTAAAGTTTGTTTTGTTTAACGATGCCACTAGAGCACATTGATTTATTAGCTATCGGATGTCAAACATTTGGTAATTTTGACATATAGACTTAGAGACGATACCCTCAACATTGTTCCTTTAGTAGCAAGGGATCTTTTTATATGCACCATCCCACAGACAGGATTGCTCAGTACACTGTCTTTGATATACCAGTCGTGCTTCACTGGCGGGAACGAGAAATAGCGCAATGGGCTCACCGACTGACCGCGTATTAGGCGAACGCTTTATTATTGGCCTACCCCCTCCCTCATTCCAATTCCATAGAACAAATACGGTGTACCGTTCGTGGGACAGTGTTTAGAACGAAAACAAAAGTTCGAGTCCGTCGATGACGATCAACCTTGCAAACCATCGCACATCAGACGAGCGATCGTTTACTTTAGTGATGGAAAGTTGGAAACAGCATACGACGTGCATAATGTGCAGAGGAAATAGGGGAAGGAAGGAAATGTTTTATTTAACGACGCACTCAACACATTTTATTTACGGTTATATGGCGTTAGACATATGGTTAAGAACCACACAGATACTGAGAGAGGAAACCCGCTGTCGCCACTTCATGGGCTACTCTTTTCGATTAGCAGCAAGGATTTTTTTTTATGCACCACCCCACAGACCGGATAGTACATACCACGGCCTTTGTTACACCAGTTTTTGAGCACTGGCAGGAACGAGAAATAGCCCAATGGGTTGACCGACGGGGATCGATCCTAGACCGACCGCGCATCAAACGAAGGCTTTACCACTGGGCTACGTCCAGTCCCCGGGAAATAGAGGATTTAGACACCGCATACAAACAGTATAGGAAAGTAGGAAATGGTCTAGGACAGAAGTTTGTTTTGTTTAATGACACCACTAGAGCACATTGATTAATTAATCATCGGCTATTGGATGTAAAATAGTTGGCAATTCTGACTCGTAGTCGACAGAGAAAAATAGCTACATTTTTTCTACTGCAGCAAGGGATCTGTTTATATGCACTTTTTCACAGACATGAAAGCACCTACCACGGCCTTTGACCAGTTGTGGTGCACTGGTTGGAACGAGAAAAACCCAATCAGTTGAACGGGTTCACTGAGGTGGTTCGATCCTGCGACGCAAGCACCTCAGGCTAGCGCTAAGATTTATCAAATGTTTGACATCCAATAGCCGATGATTAATAAATCAATGTGCTCTAGTGGTGTCGTTAAACAAAACAAGCTTCTACACATGTGTACGTGATGAATTATATTATAGAATTCCGTTTTGCGCTGGTCAATAAAGTAGGCGGAGATTAGCCTCTTATTATATTGATATCATCTAGCGACGTCAACCTCTATGCCTCATTTCTGATACTTCGTCTGCTTATCGGACACAATATAGTTTCAATTCTTTTCTCCACGATACGTATTCTCCCATGACCCTTTTATGGATTTATATTGTTTGCTGACACAATTATTAATCAAGAGCAGGTTAAGAGAAACGGATGCTGAGGTGCGAATCCACCGTCCGAAATTCCAGGGGAGGGGAGGAGATCTAGGTCAGCTTGCAGGATGTTTAGTGTGTGTGGGGGGGGGGGGGGAGGGGGGAGATTGCTGTACAAAATTATATATAAACATAAGAGACTCATGCATCTGTTGTTGTTGTATTGGGCTATTTCTCGTTCCAGCCAGTGCACCACGACTGGGTTATCAAAGGCCGTGGTATGTACTACCCTGTCTGTGGGATGGTGCATATAAAAGATCCCATGCTGCTAATCGAAAAGAGTAGCCCATGAAGTGGCGACAGCGGGTTTCCTCTCGCAATATCTGTGTGGTTCTTAACCATATGTCTGACGCCGTATAACCGTAAACAAAATGTGTTGAGTGCGTCGTTAAATAAAACATTTCTTTCTTTCTGTTGTTGTTGTCGTCGTCGTCGTTGTTGTTGCTATGTTGTTGTTGCTTATACTTATCTGTGTGCTTATATTCAATCAAGGTTCAAGCACGCTTTCCTGGGTACACTCCTCAGCTATCAGATATGGGCTGTCTGTCTAGGACAATGAGTTGGGGGTTAGTTATTAGTGGTCAGTGATAAAGAAGTTGCATTAGTGGCACTAAAACTACCCCTTGGGTCCATTGGAAAGGGAGCTAGGGTGCGGATGATGCACCGTTCAAAATTCGTAAATACCCTAATCTGGACATCAGTTTTGCATTACTACCAAACTAATAGGGATCCAAACGACATACTACGCTTCTTCTTTTTTGCATGGATGACAACTAACATTGTGAGTAGAAGGATGAACATGTTCAGTGAAAAGTTTTCAGGCCAATTCATCTTCCTCAAACGTATCCATCGTTTTGAAAGTGAAGATTTGCTCAAGCACTGGAGGGGGTGGATGGTGGGGAGTTGAACCCCAATCTACCTCGTCCCGTATGTTTATGAAACCCAGTCAATTAATGGGTTTATCGAAGGGATTGAATCCTGCAACTAAAACACCTCATGCGAAAGCTCTATACCGACTGAGCTAGATCCCATCTCGAGATATATATATATATATATACTCTTTAAAAAAGGTAGGGGAACTCTAATAAGAATTTACAATTGTCAAAATTGTAAGGTATGTTAGCTGTGGGGAATGGTTATATGATAATAGTGAATTAACTGAGCAAACATTACAACCGGTAGTTCAGTATTACAGTAGGTTTTATGATCACCAAAGATCTTGAAGGACGATTGGAGTCAGAAGTGAAATTTGAAAGTTGACGTTTTTTTATCAGTAAATAGAAACTTCAAACAATAAAAATGACTAATAACAAAACAATAACAACTGTATGGTCAACAGAATGAAAATGATTGACAGAAATAATATTCCACAGTGATTAATCGACCTTCCTGAAAATTGTCAAATTCGAGAATGACACCCCACGCACGTGTACGGGGCAACTGCGTGATGCACGTGTGTTGATAAACAGACCTGAATGTTCTTTACTAGGATGTCTGTGGTCAAAGCGTATGTTCGGTATAATAGTTGATATTACATTAATATTTCAGGTTCCTCTACCTTTTTTGAAGAGTAATATATCTAAACTATATATATGATAGTATTACACGATATATGAATCTATGTTACACCAGAGTTACATTCAAAACTTATACTGTTTGCCACCGGTAATCAGCCAATAGTTTTTAAAATGATAAAATAACACCTCAAAACACAATATCTATGTAAACATGTAGACTTAACAAATCCTTATATCAAAGGAACCAATCTACAAGTCGTTACAGATTATATTTGTGACAGTGCAATTTTTTGTAGACTCATTTCTTCGTTTTTATGTTTTACTGTTTAGAATATTAAACTGAAAAAAAAACCATGGTCTAATAATGTAGTGTATATAAATGATTAAAATACAAATAGTGTCAGTATTACACTTGTTTTATGTACATAATTACTTCTGTATATAAAACGAAGGATACAGGGGGCACTAGACCCTTAACTGAAAGTAAAGTCAAAAGTTAAAGTTGGTTTTGTTTAACGACACCACTAGAGCACGTTGATTAATTAATCATCGGCTATTGGACGTCAAACATTTAGTAATTCTGACTCGTAGCCATCAGAGGAAACCTGCTGCATTTTTCTTAATGCAATAAGATATATTGTATATGCATTTTCCCACAAACAGTAAAGCACATACCACGTACGGCCTTTGACCAGTTGTGGTGCACTGGGTGGAAAGATTTTTAAAAACTCAATCAGTTGAATGGATTCACGAGGCGGTTCGATCCTACAACACAAGCACCCCATCCCTTAATTAAACATGGTGTACAGCCTTCCATCTTTATTTGTGGGAAAGTTGTTTTTTGCTAGAATTAAACAAAAAATTAACGAAACTAAAATTAATAACAACGTTTATTCATATTTACATTACTACCCAACTCAATCTAATTCAAATTAGCTCCACTCAGTAGAGCTAATTTTAATCAGATTGTACCAAACTCAAATATGCATTTACATGGATTACAACTAATACTGGAAGCAGAATGATGGAAATACATACATGGTCAAATGTTTTCAGGCCAGCTCATTTTGCTCAAACTTCTCCATCGATTTTACTCAATGCGAAGATTTGCTCAGGAACTGAGTGTGGGCTGGGAAGCAGTTGACCTCGTCTTGTACGCCAATACGCTTGTACGCTTATAGTACTGTTAAGCACCTAAGAGTCCAAAGGACTGGGTGTGACTGTGTATGGATGCTCTATACGGCTAGTCAGCTAAGAGTCCAAAGGACTGGGTGTGACTGTGTAGGGATGCTCTATACGGCTAGTCAGCTAACAGTCCAAAGGACTGGGTGTGACTGTGTATGGATGCTCTATACGGCTAGTCAGCTAAGAGTCCAAAGGACTGGGTGTAACTGTGTATGGATGCTCTATACGGCTAGTCAGCTAAGAGTCCAAAGGACTGGGTGTAACTGTGTATGGATGCTCTATACGGCTAGTCAGCTTAGAGTCCAAAGGACTGGGTGTAACTGTGTATGGATGCTCTATACGGCTAGTCAGCTAAGAGTCCAAAGGACTGGGTGTAACTGTGTATGGATGCTCTATACGGCTAGTCAGCTAAGAGTCCAAAGGACTGGGTGTAACTGAGTATGGATGCTCTATACGGCTAGTCAGCTAAGAGTCCAAAGGACTGGGTGTAACTGTGTATGGATGCTCTATACGGCTAGTCAGCTAAGAGTCCAAAGGACTGGGTGTAACTGTGTATGGATGCTCTATACGTCTAGTCTACTACTCTTAATGCTCTAGGAACAATGACAGTGACAATGACAAAGAGATTTACGTGCACATTCAGAGCAAGCTGTTGTAGCACACGCCTCTCCTGGTCACAGGGACCGGCCTTGGCCGGTTCTCTCTGTCCAGGACAGGAAAGAGTTGGGGGGGAGGGTTGTAGAGAGGGAACGCCTGCACTGGCAAGTGCAAGGGAGCACCAGCAGTCCAATGTTGGTGACAGGCGGGGGGTATTTGGTGCTATGGAATTTTGAAAGTCCCGTAGGATTATGTTAAAGAGGAAGAGGTGCGCGTTTACATGAAGGAAATTTGGCGCAGCTCTAGGAACGAAATTGGCCTGAATATATACAGAGCCGGTCTACCCTAGTAGCACATGTAGCACGTGCTACGGTAACCCGCGTTTCAGAGGGCCCCGCGGTGATATATATACATTTATTTCCCCCAGGTCATTTCCCCCCTGCCCCCCCCCCCCCCCCGAAAGGTTGCAAACTATATATCCTTGGATGGGGACCGCTGTTATTTGTGCTACAGGTGCCGCGGATCATTAAACCGGCTCTAGATATACCATTGCCTAATTAAATTTTACCAGTCTTCAGAGTAAAACCTGCTGCATTTTTTCATTAATTAGCAGCAATGGGTCTTTTGTGTGCACTTCACACAGACAAGACAACAAATAACATGGCCTTTGATATACCAGCCGTGAATAATAGAATATAAGGTCCACCGATCGGATTTGATCCTTCGACCGAAATCCTTCAGGCGAGTTAAATTCCGCCCCACGTTAGATGGAATACGTCTATCGTTCTATATAAGACGTCTCCAGTGGTTTAAAGTGCACCTACTTCGAATCTCCTCAGTGGAGGCTTGGCTTAACTGTTGCGTCATGAGACAACGTAGGGACTGGATGTTAACAGAAGAAAGAAAGAAAGAATTGTTTATTTAACGACGCACTCAACACATTTTATTTTGAGAGGAAACCCGCTGTCGCCACTACATGGGCTACTCTTCCGATTGGCAGCAAGGGATCTTTTATTTGCGCTTCCCACAGGCAGGATAGCACAAACCATGGCCTTTGTTGAACCAGTTAGTTAACAGAAGAATACAGTTATATTATAAGGCAGCTAGAACCTATACGTAATGCTCTGGTAAACTACACGTATCCCACAGCTCAGGGACGTAGATTCGATTCACTTGAGGGTGTACTTAGAGCAAATATATGTAGTAACAGGCCTATATCAATATTAGTTGGTATAAACTGTTCATGACTAATGCATTTAGGGTCTACATGCAACCATGGGAATTTAGGCTACTCAGCTAGGGTATTAGCTTAGATGGTTGAGCGCTGGACTTTGGGCTGTCTATACTGGACAGTAGGTTAGTGGTTAGTTGTAAGTGGTTAGTGAGAGAAATTTTAAGTTGGTGTATAGTCCGTCTGAGTCAAAGGGGAACTAATAAATTGGCATATAACTCTATAATGTATAACGTTAAAATTTATATAAAAACATATCATTAAGTTTTAAAGCCATACCAACTGAAATAACATTTCTTGAAAAAACATTAAGTATACAAATATTTTTTTTTTTTTTTTTTTTTTTTTTTTTTTACAAGTTATCATTAAACTGCATTGGGTAAACCTTATTTTATAATACAGGTTATTTTTATAGGAAGACAACTGCACGCAAACGGACTATATATAGTGACCTTACACCTTCCCAGCGAGTTGTTAAAGTTGCTCTGGGTGAGAGCCGGTACCGGGATGTGAACCCAGTGCCTACCGGCCTTAATTGCGATGGCTAACCACTAAACCAGCGAGGCCTGTCAATGTTGGTCACATTTGTGTTCTCTGCTACGGAAGTCTCTAGAATCTCCGAGAAAAGACGGGATTTACAAAACAGAAATATGTGTTATTGAGTAACCAGAAAGAAACTTCCGGTAAATATCGTCAATGTTCTATTATTTGTAGATCATGACATATTTTCTGATTTTGTCTTAATTTTAGTAAGTATTTATTTCTGTCACGTTTGTTTATATTCTGGTTACTTTTTCTAATGTCGTATGTAAACGAATATTGTAGTTTACAGCCTGGAATTGTTAAACAAATGTCAAGCCCAACAGGTTGAAGTTCCCTAACACTAACAGTTACAGTGCTGTCCGGTGTATCGGCGCACCTAAGCATTCAAGGACCATTTTCTATGTGAACACTGTAAAATACTTAATAAAATGTGTCTCTCACCAATGAAGCAGTGCATAATCTGAAATACACTACAAATTGGTTTATGTTTGTAGTAAATAAACATTTTAAAATGGTGCATAAATATAGGCACCCCCTTGTATCCGAAACGACTTGCATGTCCGGTGATTCGGCGCAGTAGATGTGGATTGGTGACCCCGCTATTTATAGACCGCCCATGACCTCACTTTTAGCCTTAAACGCTACATTATTGTCCCAGAATTATTTTAGTACTTTTTTGTTTTGTCTTGTTAAAAATATTACTATGAAAATGAACAATCACACATAACCCATCTCATGATCAGTTTCGGAATCATTTTCTTGAGTGGCACAATACTGCAGATGCATACATGTTCATTGTCATGCATGGCTAAGATGCCTACATGGATTTTATTTTTCTCGGGTAGATTGTGCACACACATGGATCTTATTTCGCTTTTATTTTTTTATAACAATGTGACAATTGTGAACTGAAATGTAATGACTCAATTAAGGTATAAAACAGTCGTTTTGTTTGCATTTGTCTGTGTTTTCCTTTTCTGTTTAAATAAAAATAACCGCACAAAAATAATTACACTTATACTGTTTATTATAATTAAAAAAATGCGGGAAAGATGTTTTAGACTGGTTTTAACATTCTTAATATCAATAAGCCTGACCTACTTCGCGTTTATATACACAAAAGCAGGTGCATGATTTATTTTGAAATTATGATATAATTATTGATCATTCTAATATTTGTTTTAATTGCACCCTTGACAATAAATATGTTGATACTTGATTAACCATTGAAAAAGGAATTGAACTTTAATTTGTTAAAAACACCGACAATATGACAACTTCCTAAGCATACTTAAGCAAAATACCAAGTGAGTCGAATCACCGGATACGCCAATACACCAGACACGGTTGTACAGTAAAATTAAATAAATTTCATTGCCCATGTTAAGAAATGTTAATAAAATAATAAAAACACAGGCCAGTAGGAATGACATCTGGGGTGGAGATCACAATCTTTAATGCAGAGGGGGAAGGCTCTAGTGATGGGGAAGGAGCCATGTTTAAAATTTATATAGATTTGGTAAAAAAAACTAAACCCAGTCCATTTTCATCTTTCAATCCTTGAGTGGTGGAGGGCACGTGCCTCCCCCCCCCCCCCCCCCCCCAACACCCATACCTGCATCAGCACACATAGACAGTACACATATTAAAAGTTGTCAAGATAGTAATAATTAAATTATAATTAATAAATTAATGTACCATATTGTTGTTATATTACACTTTACAGCAACTTCGACTTATCATTACTGCTAACAACTATGCTGCTAGCCTGAGTACTCTTGACGGTATGAGGGCTAGATAGACATTTGGACAGTTATCACGTTCTCTAACCGTCGGAGACCAATCTATATCAATATTGCACAATCTCTGCCTACCAAACGGTAGTCAAAGATCCCTGCTCTAATACAACAATCCTACACAGGCCCTAATCTAGAATTGAAAAAGTAAAAGAAGTGACTTCTCCCTTTGCCGAAGGGAGAAGTTTGATAAAAAATAGTTGAAGTGAACATTTATCGGTACATTTCATAACGTTTCGCTGGTTTCTGCATTCAATAAAAAAATTCCTAATTTTACACTCAGTTCTGATCATAATATTTCGATATAAAATACTACTTCAGGTAATACAATTTAAACTAAACAGTTGTATGTTTCATTAAAAACATGATATTATTAATTTAAGTATTTGATAACTAGCTCGAGTCACTGCCAGCCCTACCCCTTATTGATATTGATATGTGGGGTAAGGCTAGAGGAAACTAGATGTAACGCTTTGGCAAGTGTTAACAACCAAATTGTTACAAGCTACTTTGTCTAAAAATACACAATTTTTCCTAAGTCTGATGCTACAGAGCTTTAGTTTGATTATTCTCAAGTCCATTCATGACATTAAACTTACATGTTGTTAACCAGTACTGGTCAACGCTACATGAAGAAACCCAACGGCGCCAGGGCTACATGTGGCTCTGCCAATTACCAAATTCGCCAAATGCGAATTTTCGGAATAATTGGCGAACTTTATTTTAATTTGGCAAAAAGAATTCAAGTAATAATTGATGTTTTGTTGGAAAATAACTGGGTTTTGCATTTTTTAAAGATAGTTTGGCGAAATGTTTTGCTCACCCAGAGCTAGCACTTCAACGCCCTTATATGCCAAACACACCTGCGCTGTACTTTGTTGTGGTGACGTATAGAGGTTTCTCATTAAATGTTGTCAAGCAAGCAATGGCAAGAAGTTTCAAAAGAAATTAATTTAAAAAATTATTGCCCGGTGATCAATTTGCAGCTGTCCTACGACTTTCCTAGTGAGTGTGGTGGGGTGTGGGAGTAAACACTTGTCTTTCCTGGCAAAGACTGGGTATTTCATGTATGTACAATAGTGCATATTATTGTTTCTGTTTTGCAGAACATGGATGCATGTGATACCATGGAGGTATGTGAGAACATGGATGTGGTGCCAAAGGGTAGAAGCCTCAGCGACATCAAGTCAACAGCCATTGTGAAGTACACTAGTGCCAGCATACCTCTATCAACGGGTTTCTCACAGCTTCAACTGAATACAAATCTAAATGTACCGCCATCAAACTGGCTGCGTAGTAGCTCAGGGATGGAGCGGTACATCCGTGATTACACCTGGCGGCGAGAACACTCTGAGTTTTCCAGGTAAATAGCTATAAATATAAAAATAATTGGTGTTATGTACAGCTAAATGTACGAAAATGACACATTTTTAATTTCTTAAACTGTCAGCATGTGTTGGTGGTTCGTGTATACATCTTTTCAACACATGAGGCACATATATTGTATTTAACACATTATTGTTCCTTTAAACCATGATACACATGTATTCATACATGTATATGAGAACAATAGAGTATAATGCGGTTATCTCCTACTGTGGTTCATGGTGCACTAATAACACCTGATGAAATATTCTTAGAAATATATAAATAAACATTTAAAGTACATGTATTTTGTACCATGAACATTTCTTCAACCCATCCCCGATTCCTATCAACCTGTTTGACATAAAGCAATGTAGAGTTGAGCTGTAACAGTTCACTCACATATTCAATACACCGAATACAGGCTACCTGTAATACATGTACGTATTGGTTATTCAGTACCCAAAGAACAAAATACATGTATATTCAATGTTTGGTGGGTTTTTTTTTAATTACAGTTTAATTGATTATAAAATGATCATTGGTCAGTCTGTGCAGACTGATGATTGATCACAAAATTTCAGTCAGTTCCCATGACAACAGTACATGTACATCCATGATAGATTTTTGCATCTTTAAAATACTGTTTTATTTTCAGTATCAGGATGGCAAATAATTTCCCAGATCTCACTGGAGAAGTGGATGTAGTGAGTGGTTCGCAGGTGATTATTGATTCATGCATCGTGCTTTGAGATAAAATATTATTCTTACAGAATTGATGAAATATGATCACTATATTTACTTAAGATGCATGTACCTGTAAGTCTAAAACATGATCAAAATAAGACGTGCTTTTAGCTAACATACACCTGTGTTTAAATCAAGTTACATAAAGACATTAAATCATAAGTTATTAATTAAAACATACATGTACCCCCATGACTGGTACATCAAAGGCTATGATCGATAAATGAATGTTTTGTCCGATGATTGTTAAAGTGTATAATAATTCAGTAGGAATAAATATTATATAAATTTCCTCATTCTCTAGACAAATGATAAAATAACCAGACATTAAGACACCAGATAGCACCAGGTCTAGCTCTGTCATTCACCAATTGTGACTTAAAAATAATTGGTGACTTATAATTTAATTTGGTGAAATAATTGTAGATAATGATTGATATTTTGTTTGAAAATAATTCTGGATTTTTCTAGTTTTAGAAGTTGAATACTTAATTTGCTGAAATTGTTTGCTCACCCAGAGCTAGCCCTGAGCCATACACTGTAGTTTAAAAATGTACAGACAAAAATGTATGCGACAGTATCATTTTGTAAGTATTGATCTTTGTAATCAACATTGTGATATATTCAAGCTCTGCAGTTGCCCACAGCAATCGGCAATGCCATGGAGATGCTGTGGAAGTTTTAATTCTTCAGGGCACTTTTTATTGTGGACTATTCAGGTTTTTTTTTCATAGCATGTTTTTTTTCTGTGGACATTTGATTAATTGCATGGGTTATATATTTGATAGTTGTTTTTCAGAACATTAAGAAGCTTCTAAAGATGCCCCTATGCAAGTCCTCCCACGTGAGCATGATGGTGCATCGTATCGGCAAGACCTTGCTGCTGGACGAATTCGATATCCACAAACTCCTGCTTAGGAACCAGGAGGTTTACTTTTTAAAATTGATTATTAATTGATTCTTTAAGTTGTAGCAGTGTGATGATTGATCAAGCAATCCATGTTCTACTAATAATAAGTCTATGTCCTGAAATTAAAGTGACATCTTGAAATTGCTTTTATGTATTTTTTTATCAATAACTATTGGCTTGGAAGAAGTGGGTGGTGTGTTCTAGACACTAGTGTTTTCCATAGCTTGATTTAGCATGGTGCAGCACCATGCCTCAATAGTCTAGCACCATCTTGCCTTAATCAGCACCATGCTGCCCTGAGATTAAACAAGCCTTTTTCACTAATTAATTCTAAAACTGCCTTTATAAAACACCCAAAAAGGTATTATTAATTAATAAAATATGCCTTTTATATCTTTTGCCATTCATTTATTAAAGCAAGCACATAAATTACATTAATGTTTATTTCAATTAATTTTTGTGTATTTTTACTGAAAAACAAGTGCCCCGAAAATAGTAAAAATGCCCCAAAAGTGTTTGGTCTACCATGCCTTGCCAAACTTCTGGGGAAATGACTAGACACTAACGGCTGAATGTACAAAGCCTGTTTATGACCTATACTTATGTAACTGCATACATTTACAGTGCTTAAACACCCGTGTCTAAGAAAAACATTCTTCATAAATTCAGCTCTAATTTTTTCCACTGATGCTTTTAGGTATAGAGGAAATTATTCCATGACTATTAGCCCTTTTTATTATTTGGCTTATAAAATGCCAATCATAATAATCGTGATATAAAGTAAAAATAAATCAACATTGAAAAATATCTTCTTGTCTGACAGACTTGTCATTTAAAGTGCAAAGTTTAATCTCACCTGAGATGAGGGAATGAATATTATGGCAAATCCACATGATGAGAGTCCCTCGTACAATAATGGCCGATTGTATAGCAACTGATGTTTTAGATGGAATTGTAATGGTTTTTTTGTCATATCAAATAGCATTTCAGTATTGGAACCTTTTTTGTAATTAAAGATCTTGTAATTTTTTAAACAATAGTTACATACAATATTTCTTTATCGTTTTAGGAAGAATGGACCTGGCTAAGACACTTTTTCTACGATATTGTTGCCAAAGATATGCAAGGAAAGGTAAATTAGATGGGGGTTTTATTTATTTTTTAAATATTTTGTTTAATTTTATAAACATTTTTTTAAATTAATTACAATTTTTTTTAGAGGTTTAATACAAGACTGTAGCTGCATACTGTAAATCATAAAATATTAATGATCTTTAAATTTAATGAAATCCAATTAAGTGTCATGTTGGCGACATAAATCTTCAACGAACCTAAAAAACCCAGCTTAAGTTGTAGGATGAGCTGAAATAATACTTTTGATAAAATTTAACATTTAAGAAGCTTACAAACAAGTTAAATTTAGCTAAAAATTGCAGTCATGTCAGTGCTTCTAGAATTGTTTTTAAATCTACTAGCCATGGGATTAAAAATTCACTAGACCTACTTTAAGTTAATACAGTTTTACTAAATAATAGTAATAATCAGATATGTCACCTAAAGAAGGAGATAGAGCTTAAAAACACTACCATTAGGGGTTGGAGTGGGGTCAGTACATTCATATTTACAAAATAGACTTAACTGCAACATTTGACTCTTTCTTTCTTTCTTTTTCACAAGCCATCGGGCATGGGAATTGTAGTTATTTACTAGCCCAACATTGAATATTACTAGCCACGGGAGTGGGGCTACCATAATCTAGAAGCCCTGCATGTGCTTGGTAACCAACTACTGTTGTTTAATATCCTTTTCGTTTAATCAATGACATGTAACCATTGTTGTGTGTTCTGTTGACACCGACAAAACAATCGCACAAACTTTTTCCAGAACAGTCTGTTGAAAATATCTTTAAATTTAGCATCATAACATTCTGCATCTTGTATGCCCTCGCTAAATTCGTTAACATTTTATGCTTGCTAACATTTTCTGATTTACAGTATCTGTCTACACATTAAATTTCTGCATAATATATAATACATAGACAGTTTTAAGTATGCCAGTAGATTTATACACAGAAAAAAAGAAGAAAAAGAGAAAACATAATGTAATTAAAATTTAAAACAAAACAAAAAACGTGTAAGTACTAAGTGTGTGAAAGTGTTATCGGTCTTGTTCAGGCCAGCCGTATTGTGCTTTAAACATTTGTTTTATTTTGTCAGATGAAGTGTATCCCAAGACGGAGCAAAAGTCGAAACACTCTTGAAAAAAGAAATATGTACTCCAAGTTTTTATATCACAGGTAAGTATTAAAGCCATTTATAATAACTATTTTTGTAGCTTGAAATGTTTTGTTTAGAGTTATGTCAAACCATATAAATATACTTCTGATTTTCAGATTTTGATGAGATACAATGTTTCAATGTTTGCTGGGTCCATAACTTTGACTAATCAAAATGAAAATCTGGTTTTTAGTATTCTCTTTAATACTTCTTGACCTGAGAAATAGAAATTTGTTTTGTCGTAAGTAATTTTCATTGGCACAGGTATAGACCGATGAAAAGAAATTAAGAAAACACATTCTATCGTAGACCAAATGTTGTGCATTACTTATTTAGTAATGTCTGTATAACACACAAACTTTTAACATTGCATTAAATGTCAGTAATGTGGGATTAAATATCAGTAACAAAATTAAATTCCTGACAATGGATGGAGTTTTGGTTGCAGTAACAGTTTGCTGTTATTATTTATATGATCCTTCATTTCTTTCCATCAGAATATTATTATTAACTAAAATACAATGTAGGTTCTTGAATAATGTGTATTAAACTTTATTATGTGTGTTATCTTTATCTTGTCACAGTCTAGTTGCGACCTGTAACCAGAATGAATTGGTTTGGCAAACAAGACCGACCTCATCACCACCTCCTGCTGAAACTCGTACAGAGTCCTTGGATCTTGTGCCAGATCCACTGCCTAAGGTTCGCTAATCCACTAATATCTTGACAGAAAAACAGCTTTTAATTTTATCCTACTGCCCTGCATCCTTTCTCTTGTATTTTTCATGCTGGTGTGTTGTTAAACATACATTCATTCATTCATTCATTCATTCATTCATTCATTCATTCATTCATTCTTTTCTCTTGTCCAGAGTTCATTTGTTTCCTCCTTGTTCTGATCTGATCTCTTATTTTTCAACTATCATTTCCATTGAATTTCACATCTCAATTGTTGTTCAAGTTCATTCATATATTCATTCATTCATTCATCCAGCCATCTTATCCATCCCATCCATCCATTTCAAGTTCAAGTTAGGTTATTGCCATTCACTCACTCACTCACTCACTCGCCCACCCACCCACCCAACCATCCACCCATCCATCCATCCATCCATCCATCCATCCATCCATCCATCCATCCATTCTTCCATCATTAAACTATGCATACATTCATTTATCAATTTTTAAATAGGTAGGTAATGGATCTAATTATTATGTTGTTGAGCTATCTTAACTTTTTGACATTTCAGTCTGAGAGCGAGTTTGATCGTGAAATCCTGTGGAAGTTTGAAGACATCCACATGCTGATCGGGACCGACCTGCCGATATTTGGGGGCACCACTCACCCTTGTGTCAGCCTCAGACTCAGGTATAGAAGAATGTGCAGTATGACCAGCTGCTAAATGCAAATTAATATCTTTTTGTCTTATCTTTACAAAGTGAAAAGGCACAATATAAGTATTACTTTTACGTTGGTGGCATTGGTGTCAACGTTTTCATTAACTAAAGTTTTATATTAAAATCAGTTTCTCACAAACTAAAACTCCTAGGTCATTGAAACTTTGTGCATCATAGTACACCTTAAAATTTTATGGTAGGTGAAATATTTAATCTACAAAATTCTGTCAGTGTAAATAATGCTACGTCCATTACATTTCTGTCATGCCTGCTAAAAAAAAAAAAAACTGCCTGATTTTGAGCTCTTTACAATTATATGTTTGCCATCTTTGTAATTTACTTCGACTGAAAATAAGTTTTTAAAATTTCTCTAACCTTGCATTGTCAGAGAATTTTTATTCATAAGCCACTCTCAGGCTAGAAACACAGATTAAAATATTTTTTGCTTTTACAGATTTTGTAAGGTAATGTATACCCAGTACTACATTACCACATTCCTTTACTTTCATTTTAGAGATTCCGCCACTCCAATAAATGTACTGACAGGCCTGGACTACTGGCTGGACAACTTGATGTGTAACGTGCCTGAAGTCGCCATGTGCTTTCATCTCAATGGTATTGTACAGGTACATACAGAATGGTGCTTCTTTTTCACCTGTGTACAAGTGTTGATTGGAATTTCATCTCAATGGTATTGTACAGGTACATACAGAATGGTGCTTCTTTTTCACCTGTGTACAAGTGTTGATTGGAATTTCATCTCAATGGTATTGTACAGGTACATACAGAATGGTGCTTCTTTTTCACCTGTGTACAAGTGTTGATTGGAATTTCATCTTAATGGTATTGTACATGTATATACAGAATGGTGCTTCTTTTTCACCTGTGTACAAGTGTTGATTGGAAATGATCAGTGGCAACCACTCAAACTAGGGCGGGACGTAGCCCTGTGGTAAAGTGCTCGCTTGATGCATGGTTGGTCTAGGATCGATTCCCATTGGTGGGTCCATTGGTTTATTTCTCGTTCTAGCCAGTGCACCACGACTGGTATATCAAAGGCTGTGGTATTTGCCATCCTGTCTTTGGGATGGTGCCTATAAAAGATCTCTTGCTACTAATAAAAAAATATAGCAGGTTGCCTCTCTAAGACTAAATATCAAAATTACCAAATGTTTGACATCCAATTGCTGATGATTAATAAATCAGTGTGTTCTAGTGGTGTCATTAAACAAAACAAACTTTTTAACCTGTTAAACTCATCCAATATATGTTTCATTTTTTACTTTATCCATCTGATAAAAGTGGTGAACATTAAGATTTTTTAAAGGTTAACTTTATAGTAACATAGAGTTAAAACCAGCCATGTTGATTTCAGTTTGAAAAACAACTTGATATTCTACTTATTTAATTGGATAATAAATTATGTTTTGATAATAGGAAAATTGCTTGATGAAACAAAGACAATGATTTGTTATTAAAATGTAAGTGATCAGGGTCATTAACTTTAATTATTATATACTATCTTTTGTTTTCTTTTTCAGAAATATGAGCTAATTAAGACTGAAGATATCCCTAACCTAGATGACTGCAAGTTTGATCCCCAACTAATCACAGACATTGCCAGAAATATTCTTTCATTCCTGAAGTCGAATGCAACTAAAGAAGGTCATACCTACTGGTTGTATAAAGGTATTCTTTATTTTGTACTATTGTTGTTGTTTCATATAAATTATAAGGTTTTATTCTGCCATGGAGAGTGAAATTGTCATGGCTCTGGGACACATTGAAAATATGTGAAAAAAATCATATATGGGGCCTTCAGATGCTCACCGAACAGTGAGTGTCTCCCTCCATCTCCTCTGTTTGTCTGTCTGTCTCTCTCTCTCTCTCTCTCTCTCTCTCTCTCTCTCTCTCTCTCTCTCTCTCTCTCTCTCTCTCTCTCTCTCTCTCTCTCTCTCTCTCCATATCCAATTATGATTCAAGCACGCTGTTGTGGGCACACACCTCAGCTATCTGCGCTGTCTGTCCAGGTCAGTGGGTTAGTTATTAATTGTTAGTGGTTAGTGAGAGAGAAGAGGGTGTAGTGGCCTTACACCTTCCCATTGAATTGTTAAAACTCGCTCTGGGTGGAAGCCAGTACCGGGCAGTGAACCCTGTACCTACCAGCCTTATGTCCAGTGGCTTAACCAAGGCTGGTTAATCTCTGTCTGAATTGCTCTCTCTCACTAAATCTCTCTCGATCTATTGACCAAGTGTCAAAGTAGGCACAAGTTAGGCACCATATAGCCACAATTTAAAGCATAATTTTTGTCTTCTCTCTTCAGATGTGGATGATGATGTTGTTAAGCTGTATGACCTGACTGCTCTGTGTGGGGAAGGGAAGACTGACAGGTGTCAGAACCCATTCACCGTTCCCGTGGGGATCCTGCTGTACCGCGTGGCCCGCAACATGAGGCAGTCAGCGGACAGGAAGAGCATGGCCACCATCAGAGAATTACTAGAAAACTCTCTACTGCTACTCGATGAAGACAAACACTCACAAGTGAGGCTTATGTTCAAGACAAGTCTATAGTCCGTCCCATCTTCGTACAAAAATGTTTTTTGTACATAATTTTAGTTTGGTTTGATGTAAGAAGAAAAGTAAAAGTGATATAAAAAATTACTATTTTTGTATAGAATTTGGAAAACGATCTGCTCAGAAATAAATAACTTGTAGTAAATTTCATAGTATGAAAAAAGCTATATAGACTATAGACATGCTGTATTTCAGCCACTGGCCCAAAATTCATAAGAAAAAGCAAATAACTTTGTAGTATGTATGTGGTAATGACATTGAGTAATGACATCTAGTAATGCTTAATCTTGGTTAATCTTCATGAATTGCAACGATCATGTACCACAGTAGGAGTACATTGTATCAGACAAATTGGAAAATAACATGGGTAACCATTGTTTGAAATTGGTGTTAACACTTACTGAAAACATTGCAAATGTCATGACTATAGTATAAAGAATGTATTCTATGATGGCATGTATCAGCAACACTATGGCAAGTTAGTGATGTAATATTTTTGTGATGGTAATACAAAATAAAACCATGTATTGTATGTATTTTGATTCATTGCAGGAACTGTTACATGTTTGCTGCAATTTTTAAGATGTTATCGACTAACAGAGACTTTTTAACAATTGTAATTACATATCAAATATATTTTTCTGCATAAAATATTAGCGGCTGTATATTAAACGTGTTTCTGATCATTCTAATATTTGTATTAGGTTAAATTTCATTTTCTTTCCTAAAATATTTTTGTTTTATACGTACAAACTTATTTGAAGACAAAATCCACTTTGGGCTCTTACAAATATTAAGACGACCAGAAACACATTGAATATGCAGACACTAATATTCTAAACAAGAAAATACATTTAATATGTAAGTTTAATCGTACAAATATTTTATTAGCCGGAAACATCTTACAATGCAGCAAACTCAGGAATGTCCCTTTAATGATGGTAATACACAATAAAGGCATGTGGTAGACTACCTACTGCCAGCAGAAACTTGGCCAACTCAATGGTTGCAATGTAATTTTCCGACTTACAACAGGTGCGCTCAATCTAACAACTGGGAGTCGCTTTGAGTTGTAATGCGCACACGAACTAGCAACCAATATTGGGTCCAATTCATTTTTTTTAATCGGATATGATAGCCATCGTAGAAGTCATAAGAGTGATCAGACTAACAACTGAACATTCGTAGAAGTTGTGAGAGGAGTTGGTAGTTGGTAGTCTGAGTTTGACATAAAACATCAAGTGCCTGAGGTTGTATCAAATTGTTTAAAGCTTGTGACTGTATAAAATGACATTTCCCTGTTGCAGGTTATATGTGTAGATCATGACGTGTTCAGGCTATTGTAATTATAACATCAAATGGGTCAGGTTGTATGAAGTTGTGTTTAAAGCTTGTGACTGTATAAAGTGACGTTTCCCTGTTGCAGGTGTGTACGTCGGCCCACTACCTGTTGTCAGATCTCTATGTTCCTGACTGCTCTGTGCACGATGTGTGGAGTATTTCCAGCTCAGAGATGACAACAGACGACACCGAAGATTCTCCTATGGTAAATAAAATAAAACATAAAATATATTTCACTCACATTCTACCGAATGTGCTTGTCTGTTCACATATTTTACCATTCTAGCTAATCCTTAGAAACTGATTTGTTCTCAGTCTGGTCAAGAGGTTTTTTCTATTCCAGTCAGTGTTTCATCCATCCATCCATCCATGCATTTTCAGGTTCCCAGTCTGTCTTGTTTATTTTCCCGTTCCACCCATGTTGCATACTCCAACCGATGTTCTACTACTGATACATGTATGTTCTCAGTCTGTCCATACACATATACAGTCAAACCTGTATTAAGCAGCCTCCAAAAAGAGTATCAAAATGTGGCCTTTAAACACAGGTGGCTGCTTAAGACAGGTCAGTGTATACTATATTAGATGATTTGTGATAATTAAATTATGGCCTGTTAAAGTAGGTGGCTGTTTAATACAGGTGGCCACTAGAACGGATTTGACTGTATTTTCTCCAGTTCTTGCCAGTGTTCTTTTTATTCAGTGATTCTGAGCTAAAGCTTATGAAAATTGAATAATATTTCACTTGGAACATAAACTAAATTACTGGTAAATTGTTTATTATCCTCAGTATGTCTGTTTTATTTTAGGTCTGTGCAACCATATGGCCACTTTCATTTTCATATCTATGTGTGTATGAACATATTGTAACATTTATGTAACTTCATTAAATAACTCAAAAAGTCTTGAGTCGAACATGAGGTCTCATTTTATTGTAGTTTTTATTCATTCGAGAGCTATTTAAGCAAAGGCAAGTGCCACGATAATAATGAAATGTCAAAAGTCCCATAAGACTGAGTTACCATCGTACACCTGAAATGATTTAATACATTTGTTATATATACATTTACCACTGGCGTAGGAAGTGGGGGGATGTTTACACCCGTGTTTACCTATATTTTAGCAATATGCTATTTTATTTCAGTCTGATGATGATGACAGTGACGTGAGAACAGAGATCTCTGTTGGCATGAATGATCTGGTGAACAAATCATGTTTGTACAATCACATGACGAAGTCAGTGAAGTCTCACCCGATTGCTGGGACTGTGGAAGAACGATGTCACGATGCTCTCAAGCATATCAGAAAAGTAGGTTCAGTCTTCTGTCCTGTATGGGAGGGGGGTTGGGGGGAATGAGTATAAAAAGATGCCTTGCTGCTAATCAAGGGTACATTTCACACCAATCATCATTTGGTTTCACAACTTTTAATTCACACGAACCATCAGTCAGCTAGTAGGTCTATATAGCTCCCTATATTGTGTGTTTTACAGCATTTTAAATTCACATACTACAATTTTATTAGAGAAATATTGATGTTAAAGATTGATGCTTCCTGAATGTGTTCATATTTACTGCACTTAAACAACACTGCATACTTTACTGCTGTAGGATGTTATTGAGTATGTATATGATATAATGTTTCTGTTGATTAAAATATATATATATATATATATATTATATACATATGAGGGTGGGTTTTTTAAAATTTGGTCATATGGACATTGATCCTTTTTTTTTTCTGAAAGTGAATATGTTTTCACAAATGTATGCTAGCAAAATGAATTGGTTTACTAGTTGAACAGCATAACAACTCAACCACTTCCACAAATACACAATTAAACTATGATTTCAATAGATTAAGATAGTGAATTTTGTTTTAATTTCACCAAAATGTGACTTTGATCATTTTTTCCATAGACTCTTTATATGGATAAGAAGTAAAATTAATTGCTTTACAAGTTCTCTACATGTTTGTTTTTTTGCAACAGGGTTTAGATTGCATTCTTAAGGAGAAAGCTGAGAGCAACACAAGGAAAAGCAGCTCCATAGTGGAGGAACAGGTCCCATGTAACCAAAGTCAAGCCATCCCTCTCCACTACCAGCCTTTGAAGACTACTCACAAGGGAGGCTACTCTCTTGAACTGATGAGTCACAAGGCTGGTCTAACCCTAAACAAACCGTGGCAGTGCTTGTCAAGTTCTCTCTTGATGAGAAAGTCATCCATGACATTCTTCGCACTGGCAAAGGCACATCTTTCAGCTCAGAAATATGGAAATGCTTTGAAGTACATTAGATTTGCTGTACATTGTTTTGGTAAGTTGATATACAGTCAAACATGTTACAAGCAGCCACCTGTATTAAGCAGTCACCTAAATTCCTCTCAAATTGTGTTCAGTTTTAAGTGACCTGTATTATGAATTCACCTGTCTAATGTCGCCAACAACCACCTAAATATACTCTTCAAAAGAAGAAATGCAAAACCATATTGTCGTAACATTTGGAGAATTGATTTAATTATTGAATGGTGAGTCCGATAATTACCAAATGTTGCAGGATTGTTCACAATTCACTCTAGTCCATTGTGAGTAAGTGATAGGACACACCACCAAGGTCAAGGTCATCTGGAGTCAATACCGGGTGTGGCCTCCGCGTGTGTTGACAACTGCCTGGCACCGCCTGCCCCATTGAAGCAACCAGAGTACGGATGACGTCCCGGGGGATGGTGGCCCACTCGGCCTGCAAGGCTGCTGCCAGCTCGGGCAGGGTCTGGGGCTGTGGTTGTCGCTGTCGGAGGCGTCGGTCCAACTCGTCCCATAGATGCTCAATTGGGTTCAAATCCGGTGATATCGATGGCCAAGGAAGGACATTAATGTTGTTGTTCTGTAGGAAAGCCGTTGTGAGACGTGCTGTGTGAGGCCTGGCGTTGTCATGTTGGAACACTGCATTGGCGTTGGCCATAACTGGAACGATGTGTGGCCGGAGGATCTGGTCAGTGTAGCCCTGTGCATTCAGGTTGCCCTGCACGTGGACCAGGTCAGTTCTGCCAGTGTGTGAGATGGCTGCCCACACCATGACACTACCCCCGCCGAATCTGTCCACTTCCTGCACGCAGTTTGCCGCATAACGTTCACCACGACGCCTATACACGCGACATCTTCCATCATGACGTCGGAGCAGAAATCGGGACTCGTCACTGAACCACACCTGTCTCCATCGCAGTTGAGGCCATTGTCGATGAATCTGGCACCACTGCAGTCGGAGTCGACGGTGTTGTGGTGTTAAGATGACACCTCGAACTGGACGTTCTGGCACGAATTCCTATCTCACGTAGGCGGTTCCGTACGGTCTGGTCGGATATCCTGCGCAAACCTGGTTATTGCTGCGGCTGTGGAGGTGGCAGTAGTAGTCAATCGTTCCCGAAGGTGGCGTACCCGGATGTAGCGGTCCTGCCCGGGGGTAGTGACCCGTGGTCGACCGGATCTAGGGAGGTCACGTGTTGATCCATGTTGCTGGTAACGGTCCCACAGTCTGGAGATGGTGCTTGGGGACACATGAAATGCCCTGGCAACGGCCGTTCTGGATTCGCCTGCGTCTAGTCGGCCGATGGCATTGGTTTCTCTGCGGTTCACTGAGACGTGGCATGTCCTGGATTGTCAACTGTCGGCCAGATACAGAGGCCAGGCAAGCGAACACCCTGCACTTTTATACTGTCGGTGTTCATGTTGCACGTGCAGACAACGCACGTGCAGTGGTGACATGGTTTGCACGTGGCTGCGTTTTTGCGAATATTCACATTTTGGAACTTTATTGTACAGTAGCTGCGTTTTATCGAATGTAACCGTGGGAATGTGTTTGGGACATGCAATGACCTTATATTCACAAAGCATGAACCGGTAGGAAACATAAAATCGGAGTTATAACCCATTTGTACCCTTTTGCGTTTCTTTTTTTGAAGAGTATAGAATCCCAAATTGGTAAAATACCTGTATAAACGGCCATAGTAATTTATTTTACTGTTATATAAACAGATTATTTTACACAACCGAGGCATGATATCGGAAAAAAGCAATTTATATAGTATGCATATGTTGTAATATTTCAACTCTATATTAGTATTTTTTTTTTTTTTTAACAATATTTATTTAAATGCTTCTCCACAAGATTATATTTAATTTAATATGTGTTTTGTTTTGTGCTGATAGTTTAGTGCAATACACTTTTACAAATGTGTACCAGTGCTTCATATAATATGCCATTTCATTGGTTTGACCATGCGTAACATTTATTTTTGTCTTGTTGAAGATTTTATTTTTGGTGTGTTACATTCAGACACATCATTGTATCTTTCATGAATTTGAGAACTGTCACAGCTGTTTATACTGTGTTCTGTTAACACTTTTAGGGATTTGTTTTCTACTGATCCTCATTTACCGTTGTTTGACACCCAAAAGCTGATATATATTTTTGGGTACTGGGCTATCGTTAAACATTCAATCTGTTAAACTGTCTTCATCGTATCGACAATGTTTCAG
>NC_054708.1:76153615-76213615 GCF_016097555.1 Gigantopelta aegis
ACACCGGAATATCAATATTTGGAATGTGAGTTACCAAATATGGTTCCTGCTCCCATCTGTCAGCTAGTTTATGTTTTCCCTTAATTCCAACTTTTCGAACCAGCACCCTGTCTCCTACTTCCAACTTGGAATCTTGAACTCTTCTGTCATACCGTTCTTTGTTCTTGTCTGAGTTTTTCATAGCTTCGGTTGCTGCTGTTTGATATGCAAATTGCATTCTCTTCCGCAACTTCTGAACATAAGAATTCTTATCTGGCGCTCCTTCACTCTGAGGTTCTGTACATAGGAAGGCATCAACCGATAGTCTTGGATTCCAACCGAACATTAGATAATGCGGCGAGTATCCAGTTGCATCACTCTTTGTGGCGTTGTAAGCTTGGACCATTGGAGCTACATAGGATTTCCAATCGACCTTCTGCTCTTCCTCCAGAGTTGCCAACATTTTCAATAATGTTTGGTTGAAACGTTCCACCGAGCCATTTCCCATTGGGTGATAAGGTGTAGTCCGTGTTTTCTGGATCCCTGCCAGCTTACAGAGCTCTTTTATCACCTTGCTCTCGAAGTTTCTGCCTTGGTCGCTATGAAGCTGCTCAGGAAAACTATAAAACAGAACGAAGTGTTCGTAAAGAGCTTTAGCTGTAGTCAGTGCTGTTTGATTCCTGCATGGTATAGCTTGGGCATACCGGGTAAAATGGTCTGTGATAACCAAAATGTTCTCGTAGCCACCTTTTGAGGTTTCCAAGCTCAAAAAATCCATACAGACAAGCTCCATGGGTCTGGTAGTTTCCACTGGGACCAATCCTGCAACAGGTCGTACTGGTGTTTTCCGCCTGATACACCGACCACACTGCTCAACTCTTCTGTTTATATCCGCCTCGAGCCCAGGCCAATAAAAGCGTTGTTTTGCCAGCCATACGGTCTTTTCCTTTCCCTGGTGACCAACATCATCGTGTATTCCCTTGAATGCTGTATTCCTGTGCAGCTCTGGTAACACCAATTGTTTCACCTTCTGTCCATCTAAAGAAGCGTTTCTGTACAGAATACCATTTACCAATTCCAGATTCTTCCTTTCTCTTAGGTACTTCTGTACAGCTGGAAACTCTCTCCCCATATCTTCTCCCCTGGGAAAAAACCGACTTCTTAAAAGATGGACAACTCTACAAAGAGTTTTATCCTTTGCCTGCTCAGTCTTCCAATCAATGTTGTTGAACGTATCCATGGGACGTACATTCTCACCGGCCGAATGAGAAATGGTCTGACTTGATACACTCCCAACTAGAGGAACTGAAGATACTGCTGCATGGCAAACTGCTTTCACCACATCTGAAAAGATATCCGGCTTTCTGGAAAGACCATCAGCATCAGCATTCAACTTGCCTGCTCGATACGACAAAGTAAAATCATAATTTGCCAATGATGCAACCCATCGGTGACTTGTGGCATCCAGCTTAGCCTTGGTTAATATGTAGGTAAGTGGGTTATTGTCTGTGACAACATGAAAAGTATTACCATAAAGATAATCATGGAACTTGTCAGTTATGGCCCACTTCAAAGACAAAAACTCCAACTTACGCGCTGCATAATTGCGTTCACTTGTCCTTAGCCCTCGACTTGCATACGCGACCACTCTCTCTACACCATCTTGTTTCTGGTACAGAACAGCTCCCAATCCTGTTCCACTGGAATCTGTGTGTAGAATAAATGGCAAAGAGTAATCAGCGTAGGCTAACACAGGAGGTTGTGTCAACATCCTTTTAACCTTCTCAAAAGCTAACTGCTGATCACTGCCCCATCTATACTCCGTCATCAGTTTCTTCTTCTTCTTGGACTTCTTCGCAGCAGGACTCGAACCATGACCTTGCAGTAACATGTTCAATGGTTGTACTATCTTCGCATAATCCTTGATAAAACGCTGATAGTACCCTGCGAAACCCAAAAATTGTCGAAGTTCCTTGATGTTAGTTGGCACAGGCCAATCCTTCACCGCAGAAGTCTTCTCTGGATCAGTAGAAATACCATCTTCCGATACCACATGTCCTAGGTAAGTCACTGATGTTTTAAAAAATTCACACTTTGAAGGTTTTAATTTCAAGTTGTGTTGGACAAGTCTAGCGAAGACTGCTTCTAGACGTCTCACATGCTCATCAAATGTCTTCGAAAAAATCAGGATGTCATCAATGAAAATCAGACAGGTCTTTAAATGCATCTCCCCCATACATTTTTCCATCAATCTTTGAAAAGTAGCTGGAGCATTAGTTAGGCCAAAACCCATCCTGTTACATTCATAAAATCCTAACTTGCCCACTGTAAATGCTGTCTTCTCTTTATCTTTCTCCTCCACTTCTACCTGCCAATATCCAGACCGAAGATCTAATTTGGAATAGTATTTAGAACCATGAAGAGTATCTATGACATCATCGAATCGAGGAAGCATATAACTGTCTTTATGAGTTCTTGAATTCAAAGTCCTAAAATCCAAACAAAACCTTAAAGAACCATCTTTCTTCCTTACCAAGACAATGTTTGAAGCAAACGGGCTACTGGACTCTCTGATAATACCTGCATCCAGCATTTCCTTCACATGTTGTCGCACCTCGTCATACATGCCTGGCGGAATCTTTCGATATGGAAGCTTGAATGGTTTGTCGTTGTCCAGATCTATCTTGTGCTTCACTAGGTCAGTGTTGCCAATATCAAGTGGACCCGTTGAAAACGCATGTTTCCACTTGTGAAGAACCTTTCTCACCTTAATCAATTCATCTTCACTCAAACTACTGCTGTCAATATGTACACCCAGTTCCTCCGGTGAAGATCCACTCAAATCATCACTGGGCACATCACATTCTGCTAAATTGTCAACAACCTTAACCTCCTGAATGTTGCAAAGATCCATCCTTGGCTTAATAATAAGAGACTTAGCAGATATGTTGCAAATCTTCACTGGAAGTCGTACACTTGATTTGCATTGATCCAACTTGATCACTCTGGGACAAACTGTATATTTGGAAACATCACCAATACCCTCAGTCACAACCTCAGAAATATGATAATCCACCCCTTTTGCCATTCCACTCACCACAATCGACTCATATGGAGCTACCTGTATGGGTCTTTTGTTCAGTGATTTGACTACATAAGAATTACAGATGATGCTATCAAATGCAACTTTCCACGCAGTCGGAATAACAATAGAATCTGTATCCTCTGAAGCAAAGTCCTTACATAACCTTATAATATTGGTTCCAATAATAACTGGACATCCTGCAGTAAACTGTGTGTCATGTACAACCAACACTGGAACAGTAAACCCTGTGTTTGACAAAAAAGGAATTGTGATTGAACATTCAGTGTAGCCCAAATATTTTAAATAAGATCCATCTGCCACTGACACCTTTATTCCTAATGCATCTAAGTTATGCAGATCAGGCTTATCTTCTAAACTTCGGTATCCACTCTCTGAAATGGTCGTCACCATCGATCCACTATCAATCAATGCTGTCATTCGCTGGTCCTGAATATATATCAAACCCTCATTGGATGAACCAATCAGTCGTGTGACAAAAGTTTGGCCTAGAGAATTGTTATCCTCAATGACCTCTGGTTGGCCAACATCAGAGGTCACTGCCCGTTTGGGTTAGTGATCTCATCCTCGTCCAAAATACCTTGGTGCACAACTTCACCTTGGTTAAAGTAACCTCTACCTCGTGGATGATTGGAATGTCCTCTTCCACGCTGATGGATGTAATTACCCTACCACGTGGTTCGTTGAAGTTTCCTCTGCCTCGTGGTACATAAAAGTTACCTCTGCCCCTTGGATAATTCAGATTCCCTCTGTAATTATCTCGATTTGGAAAAGTGCACTGAGAACTGTGTCCTAAGCTACAAGTATCCAGTTTCCTCAAAATTGTATTAAACTTGTCCTCAATCTTATCATTTAATCTTGTTTCCAAAGTCTGCAGTTTCCTTTCAAATCTCTTTTCCAAATTCTCAACTAACTCTGCACCTTCTGACATTACTGAATGTTGGTAAACTTTCTTTCCTGAACCACCAGTGCTCACTATTCTGAGTTCCTTCTCGACCTTCCTCAGTTCCCGCAACAAAACATCATAATTCTTGATAGTGTCATATTTATATCTTGTTTGGCTTTTTAACTTATCGGAATGCAATGAGGACCAAAATTTATGTCTTAACAACTCATTCTTGGCTTCCCTTTCCAAATATCCACCATCAATTGCAATCTGTAACATGGATTCCAATCTACAACCAAAGGTAGTTACAGTTTCATCCGGTTTTTGAAATGAATTGAAAAACTCCTGCATAACCATGCCATTATTTGAAATATCCCCAAACAACACATCAAGTTTTGATAAAATGTCATCAACACTGGCTCTTTCTCCTAAAGGAATCAACATCCTACGGGCAACCCCTCTCAAAGATCTCCTGATTGACTGAAGCATAGCATTAGAACTAATTTCAGGATCAATTGTTAAACATTTCACCTCAAATTTCCATTCACTATATACAACATCACCCTTCTGGGGTGGATCATCTCCAGAAAATTGTGGAAGTTTTGGAATATAAGAAGACTTATAAGCATGAGTAGCTTCTAAAGCAGGATTACCCATAAGCTCCAACTTATTCAAAACTGGTCCATCCACAAAGTCCTGAAACCTAGGATCTCTACCCCAAGCTTTATCCTTCCAAGGTGTAGCTTTTGGTGGAGTACTTCTGGCCATAGGTTCTCCTTCCTCTTTCGGATTAACCTCATATCTCCCACTAGCATTTAAAGTATCAACCATGTCTTGCTCAGACATACTGTGTGCCATAATGGATGTATACCAACAGGTACTAATACAAACTATTTATACCTCAAGGAAAATATATACATGTATACTATCAACAGGTACTTGTATCCTCTATCTACAATTCATGGATTATATAAGCATGTATAAAAACATGAAATATATTCCAATCAACTAATATCCCTATATAAAATAGGAATATAGTACACCAATCAAATAATAATCTGATCAGTCAGGAATGATCACTAAAAATCTGATCAATCTACAACTTCATTTAGATCAAAACAACTACATAAGAAACCTTGAAACGAGCCAAGATACAACTACCAACCAACCATAACCGATATGATAGCTGAACTCAAATGAACTACTTTTCAGCCCTGAACAATAATGTGCTTGAAAAACTAAACTAATACCCTACTGCATCATATATGATAAATGAAATAGGCTACTTATCAACAAGAGTGAAGTAAAAACATTTAAATGCAAACACGTTCACGTAAAATATAAGTTCCACATGTTTTAAAGTAGCAACAGTCTGTTGACCTGAAAACAAACAATTAAATATGGTATTGGTAACTACAATAATCTACATGTAATAGCTAGTATATGCAGTACTTCTATGTAGTCAACCAACCTGAAACAAAATTATTATGGTAATATCAATAAATTAATATTCATTAATTTTAGCATCAACAATATTATACTACAATGATATGAAACTAGTAATTCAATAATACTAATTTAAATCTGTTCAAGCTCTGAAAGAAAAATAGCTATTACTAATACTTAGTAATCTAGTAATCGATACCACAACAGCTAAGCAGAAGGTTAAGAAGCCTTGGTGCAGCATACCACCCCCATCATCAAACCAACTTCTGAAGACAAAACCTACATCTGTCAAATGTCAATCTGTCCACCTACTCAGTCACTGATTGTTAGTGAGGATATGTAGGAAAGAAGAGAAAACCCTAACAAGTATTTAGATGCATGTTGATAGTGTACCTTTAAAACCTACTCAGTTAAATATTTGCAATAAATTAACACTCAATTGTAAAAATATTAATGATAACCATAGGCCTATGTAGATGTTTTCAGTATAACACTGACAAATTCCATACTGACAGGAGAAAATCAACAACAAATTTTACAACTTTTAATTTTTTTTATTTAAATTCAATTACCAAAAAAAAATTCAACTTTAAAAAAAAATTCAAAACAAATGTTCAACTTCAAAAAAAAAACTACTTAAAAAAAAAAAAAAATTAATGTAAACTTTCTAAAGTAATTAAAATAAATTTCCCCAAAAATAAATTACATGTAGGGGCCTATAATTACTAAATTTGCCTAACACAAACTACAAAAAAAAATACACAACCCAGCCTCACTGGAGTAAAATTAATAATACCAGTCTACACTAACATCCTGAAGTTTTCTAACAATCTGTCAACAATTACCTTGAATTGCCAAAAATATTAAATAATCAAAAATAAATTCCAAATAAAAATATTTTCTAGAGTTTCAACTTCTAAAATTAATTATTACCAAGACATTGTGTGACAACTACTCTTTGAAATAATTAATTACTTAGCAAGAAGAAACAACTCCAATAAATAAAAAACATATCAAGGTAAACTACGAATAGTACTAGTATTACTTTGATTTACAAAATATAAAAATTACAAATGTCAATCCGACAGTAACCGGATGTGTCCAAGGATGACCTTCACCTTAAATATATATTCGGGAATCTCCGTAAAGAAAAACCAAAACCCCGAATGAATATCACGACATTACTATCACGTGTCCTTATAAACCAAATAGGAAAATGCAACCCTAAGCAGACAAAATTAGCTTAGCATAAAAGATGTGTCAGATACAATACTTTACAATTCATATAAAATACAGGCAAATTAAAAAAAACATACATACATTACACCAAACTGCATAGTTGCTGTGAAAACAAAACTGTCTACTGTTCACACACCGAAATACTGTCAACTGCGCGTCTCTACACTGTCACTTCCGTTGTTATGGCAACACAACAACGCACTTACTTGTCATAACACAGAAAACACAAATGAGTAGTCAAATGTTGATCTTGCAATCACACATAAAGTTGTTGCTAGCTAGCACTCACGTTGTCCTTTCGAAATCACAAAACACATCACGAGAAGTCTAGTCGTCACTCACGCGATGAATCTGTAGTGGTTCCGCATGGTCGGACTTCGCACATCGCACATCGGTTGACTTTGGGACTCCGGCGTGTTGATGTCTGGTTTTCCCCCTGGTCTTTACACGTTGGGCTCCATTTGTAACCCTCACTCGGTGGAAGTACAACAGAACTTCAGTGCGGGTTCAAATATTTATTCAATTAAGAATAAAACCATATGGGAATAAAACCTGAAATACATAAAATATAAAACAACGTTTACCACACTGTTCAAAATATATACAAATACAATATATATACGCGTAGCTCAGTGGTTAACATATACCTTCTATAAATACAATAATACATTTAGCGCGTACTCGCGAATATACATATATATCATACGCGTTAACCGTCATAAAAACCTTAATTAGTAAAATAATATGCTCACCAGAACAACTGGATTTAGCTTGCGCTAAACACACAGCAGATATATAATGAATAAGTTAACGACGACTTTGCAGTCGGTTAGAATAAAGTAAAGTTGTACTGGTGTAAATATACGTGTGTGTCCTCTGAAGAAAAAGGTATCAATGCCAAGGGTGGGGTTAATTAGAAGAGCGAAAAGATGGGATTTTAACTAGCATGCATTAGTATCTGTCATCGGTCAAAGTACAATGTATTCAGTCACACGTAGCCTGTCATGAATTGCACGTGCGTCGGACAACGCCCAACTGCACACCACAGCAACACTGCTGACCAACCGACAACCCAGGAATACAATGCAGCCATTCACAACATTTAATCAATCATTAAAGCACTCAACCTGGAATAAATATAAAGTTAAATACATGTGTTTATAAATAAATATTATTATTATTATTATAAATTATACCAAACTACCCTGGGTTACACTACTGGCTTTAATAATTAAGACTTTTTATACTTCTTTGTTCTTTAATCTTATTGTTATGCTATTGGTCAGCTCCTGCCTTGTTACCTAGCTTTGTGTTTTTAACTTCCAAGCTGACATTCTCTATTTTATACCTTACTTGTTATATGCCCAGCACTTTGTTTGTTTATTCTCCTGAGGATGTTGGTTTTTAGACTAACGAAACATCGAATATTTTACATAATTTTATGTAATTTAAAATTTTAAGGTGGTTTCAGTGGAAACATATATTTTTATATATACTTTTTTAATAATTATTCACATGAAATTATTTCTCCCAATTAAAATAAAATTGGCTAATTTGGCGAGTGCCAGAGCTATGCTTGCATCCACCCATATATATTTCAGGCTATAGATTGTTACCAGCGCGCATTGGATGTGCTAGGGAGCAGCGAGCGGTTGAGGCCGGACCAGTTCCACGATATCCGCGAGTCAGTCAAGTGGGATCTGTCGTCGACCTACTTCAACATGGCCATGATGCTGCAGGATTACGCACCGCTCTCCACACACCCACAGGAAGAGGTAAACTGTCTTATTATACAAACAATGTAGCTGGTTTCCTCTCTAAGACTGTCAAAGTTAGCAAATGTTTGACATCCAATAGCTGATGATTAATTAATCAATGTGTTCTACTGGTGCCGTTAAATAAAACAAACTTGAACTTTTTCTTTTCTTTTCACATTACCTGTCCTCAAACAAGTGCACCTCCCCACCACACAAGTGGTCTGGTCCAAACATCCCAACAGCCAATGGGATGGCCTAAATTCTTCTACTGCATACTGCTCCCTAGTTTCAGTCACATGACTAACTTCCTTCTTTTTTTCTTCGCTAAAGGGTCTGGACATCTTTTCTTTGGCTCTTTTTCTTCTTTGGTTTTGTATTCGTTGTATTTATTACTTTGTTTCGCGTATTTCACTTGTTTTTCCAAGTGTTTATTTACTTGAAATGTTTGTTTTATGTTGTCGGTTAGCATCGTGTCGGACGCCATTTGCAAAATGGTGTCTTTTGTTGACCGGCTTTGTGCTTTTTCCTGGTTGTTTTTTCTTTCTATTTCACAGATAGAAATTATTATCATGTCTGATGTTAGTGTTCAACGTCTTGTGCGTGCGTGTTTACGTTGTAAGAAGTTTACCGCCGGTGACGACCCACACAACTTATGTCCGGGGTATCATGTTCCGTGTGCAATTGACTCTAGATGCGAACTTTGTTCGGGCCTATCAGAAGATGACGGTGGTGTCAGCAAGGGCTAAGAAGGTGGACGTTTTGCATTCCATCTTGCCGTCCATGCTTCAAGAGACTATGGCAATTACTTCCAAACCAGCGGATTCAGGGTCAGGACCGGTTCCAGTCCCCTCTTCAGGTGGTTCGGTTCCTTCGGTTCCACCTGCTGAGAATTCGGATGACAAGCGTCCTGCGGCCTCTACTCAGCCCTCTCAGAAGCCTGCTAATTCCGGTAGACGTACTACAGAATCCACGGTTCGCTGATCTTCGGTACCGTCACGGGACAAGGGCAGGGCTTCATCGGAGACGGAACCGTAGCCGTTCTCTGCGGCCCTCACGGCTTCCTATGGGTTCCATGGACCGTCATCGCAGATCTTCAGTTGACGTGGCTTCCAAGGCCTCTGACGGTTCTAGACGGGACCGTCCACGGTCCGGATTACCTACGGCGTCCGATACAGTTATGAGACACTTCGCAGATGAGGCTCCAGCGGCCTCCATCATTGATGGGTACTGAGGGTCTTTCCGGACGATGCGTCAGTGGCTTTGAAGCTGTGACCGTAACCAATTTCCATGATCTTCACAGCCTCCTACGGGCATCATGGACTCTCGTCGCCGATCTTCGGTTGAATCGGCTTCCACAGTTTTTGAGGGTTTCAGGCAGGACCGTCACGGTTCGGTTCACCAACGGCTTCCAGTCCTGCCGATCGTCTTGCCTATGCGCGAATTATGAGAGATTTTGCAGGTGAGTTTCCGGCTGCTTCCGTTATAGATGATACGGATTTCGTGGACCACATGACGGCGAGGGATTGCCTGGCTGTGGTCTTCGACATGTTCCGTCATGTCTACTTCTGCCGACGCCTTTCAAGACGGGCCCGACACCGATGTTTGCTTCGGTTATTCCTTGGCGGCCGGTTCTTTGCAAGTTGGTGCTACCGATGACGTTTACTTTCATGGCTGCCGCCATGGTTCTTGTGGTTTCAGGGAGGGTCCAGTTACGGTTCCAGCGACACCTTTTTTTTGTGTGTGGCCCTGTCTTGATTTTTCCATATGTGGGTCATCCCGCGGCTTTGCTTTTGCTGTTTACGTCGCTTGCAGCTACTGTGGAAAGGATTTCAGCAGTTTTACCAGGTTAGCGTTCGTCATACTCTTCTCATCACCAGTTTGAGTCATTCTCCTTTCATCGGAGCCGTGCATGCAGTCGGTCTCTACGGCCTGTCACGGGTCCCACGGACAGTCGTCACCGATCTTCGGCTGATGTTAGCTTCCTGGCTTCTGATGGATCCCGATGGGACTTTTCATGGTCTCCGTCTCCAGCGACTGCCATTCCTTCCAATGGCCTTGCTTGTGCTCGCATTATAAAGAATTTCCACATGATGTTCCAGCCCCATCTGTGGTTGAAGATACAGTGTTCGCAGTTCATCTGTCAATGCATGCTTGCCTTGCTGCTGTTGTATGTTACCGTCATTTTCGAATTCTCTGGTACCTTCGACAAAATGTCCCACTCCGATGTTTGCTACGGACATTCCACCTGATGACAAACCATTTTTCCAGTTACCTGTCAATTGTCAGTTCACCGCTCTTGCTGTTGGACCACACAATTAGTTGTGCTATGTCATCGATTCGCAGTTACATGCGTTCCGGGCAGGTGCTGATGACCGAATGCGTCGATCCGTCTGTTGATCGATGAAGTTACCACGATATTCAGCAAGTCGATCGTTACATCCAGTGGTGTTGCAAGTTAGGCGCTACTTCCGCTGGCACCAGAAGTTATCCAGTCGCCATCAAGCGTTTTGGGGTTGTTTTTACCATTTTGGGGTTGTTTTTACCGTGACTGTTTTACTATTGTCCATTGCGATTTATCCCCCACTGACATTCACTGTTGTTTTCACCACAGTCTGTCTGATGCTGAGAAGATTCTTTGCTGCTGCATTGCATCGGGCACTGTGTCTTTTGTGGATACCAGCCTTTTGATGTGTGCGTTGCTTCACATCCATGTATATTGGGAATATAGCGTAGCGGGTCGTTACGCCGTCGGTGGTTCTTGACTGTCTTAACAGGATGACTGTTCCGATGTCCCAGTTCCTGCGTCACTGCACTACTGGTTCATGTAGTGCCCTTGCCAGATGTCTTCATTCTGCAATTTCTCCAGCATCTCGATTGGGATTTGGGCCTTGTTCGGGTTCCTCTTAACCAATGGATGAAGATTCTATTTATGATCACCGGGGCTTTGTTGTCTCGGATGTCGTTTCAAGAGTGGCAGAGTCCTTTGGGTCTCTTGACTTGACGCTCAGAGGTCGACTCCAGCTTCTTTGAATCCAGTTCTTGACTTTTTCGATTCGGTACAACAACTCACACTTGCAGCTGCGTCTGCCAGTTGATCTGCAGCCCAGCCTCTGATGGTAGCTACGTTAATCGAACGTCTTAGACGGAGTCTCTTTGCGGCCTGTCCAAGCGACTCACCATCTCTTTGCCGATGCGTTTTTTTTAAAAGTTGGGGAGCTCATCTCCGCTCACCAGACGCTGTCCGGGCTGTGGTCTCCAGACGAAGCCGATCTACACATCAATCTGTTGGAGATGTTGGCAGTTTACAACATAATCCTTCATTGGCAACAGATGCTGTCAGGCGCCTCTCTCATGGTAGCCACAGACAGTATCACTGCAGTGGCTTACATCAATCGCCAAGGCAGTACCCACTCCAGCTGTCTTCTTCAGCTGACGTATCGTCTTTACGAGTTGGTTGACGGCATTACTCTTTCAACTTTGGGCTTGCCATATTCCTGGGGTCGTCAATGTGTTAGTCGATACTGTCTCGCCTGTTGGCTCTGTAATCGACGGAATGGATGCTGCATCCGGAAGCATTTTGATGGGTGTGCGACAACCTTTGGACACCAAACATCGACCTCTTCATGCACGTTTCAGAGGTTCACCTGTCTGCTACTCATCGCCCTGATGTGGCCATCCAGGGTGTGGTTTCCAGACCTCGTCCGTCTTGCCCAACCACATCCACTACCTCTGCCAGACTGGGATCATCTGTTGTTGCATCCCATGTCATGACTACACTATCCACGTCCTCAGTTGTTCAAACTGCATGCGTGGACATTATCACCAAGAGTTTGAGGAAGTAAGGCTTTTCTTCCCAATCCACAGCAGCCATTTTGAAAGCTCACAGATCATCCACTACTGCGGCTTACAACGTCCCATGGCTTTGTTTTCACCGATGGTGTGTCTGGCAGAAAATCAAACCACAGACTATTCGAGTTCCTCGTCTAACTGACTTGTTTTTGCTGTATTTACAGACGTTTTTTTTTTAAGTTGAAGGGACCAACCATTGTTTTGGTCATTACTACTGTTCGTGATGTTGCTACTGGAATGAAGCTATCGAGCATCCCTGAAATACATAAGATGATCAAGGGGTTTCGACTTGAAGATCAAGTTCATCATTTTCGACCACCAAAATGGGACTTGAATCTTGTGTTACGAGTGTTGTCGACCACACCTTATGAACCGATTGAATCGTCTTTACAAGATTTGACTTGGACGACAGTGTTTTTACTTGGATTTGACACTGCTGCTCGTGTCTCTGAAATCCATGTACTTGAAGTGGACCGAGACCATCATGCGGTTACCTTGGGGTTCCTCGTGAACTTTGTGGCAAAGAATCAGCTACCCGACCAAGTACCTAGCTCGTATGTGGTTCAAGTCCTCTCCTCCATTGTCGGTCCAGCGGACATTGAGGACTTGCTTTGTGTCCTGTCAGAGCTCTACTCCACTACATCGAGAGGACTAGATCTTTTCGCCAACACCGCAAAAGACTTTTCCTCTTTTGTAACCAGAGTCGTTTGACGAAGAACATGGTGATCACCTGGATTCGGTCTTCAATCCTGAGTGCCTAGCAGAAAGAGGATTTGCCTGCTCCATCTGCTACTAACCCGCATGAACTACGTGCCTTGGCTGCCATGGTGTCCCTGCACTGCAACACACCCATTCAGCACCTTCTCACTGGTTGCTTGTGGGTTACGGACTCCATATTTGCTACCTTTTATCTGAGGGATGTCTCCACAGAAGACTTTGAGGGGTTGCATGATTTGGGTTCTGTTGTTGCTGCGTCGACTCTGGTGACTACAAGCCGCCCTCGTCGTCGTCGTTGATGTCTGTCAGATTCTGGGCTGCATCCTGAGATGTCCATTGAATCGACAGCTGAGGACTGCTGAGACTTCAGTTCTTTTGCACGGTTCACGCACTGATGCCGGAGCTTTTGTCTCGATAACATTTACCCTGCACTGCATGTGGTTATCTGTTGTCGTTATTGAACTAACAACTAATTGAAAACACCCGGGGGTGGGGGCTTGTTCAGTTCAGTGTTCTGATGGATGCACCTCATTAAGTTGTCACTTGTTATTACTAACACTTCAATACGTGAGGGGTTACCTAACACCTTCATCCTTGGTGGCTACGTCTTCCCACCCTGTCAGAACCAGCATGAGATGTGGCTTTCCGCCTCCTGGTCCATGTGTTCTAGGAGCCGTACCTGCCACTGCTGACGGATGCCACCATTCTGGTTGTTGTTACTAACATCACCTGCATTGGTCTGTGACGGGCATCCCCAGGAGGGCTTACCATGGTTGGCCTAATTCTTCCACTAGTCAGCCTCGATCCGGTCTTGGGAAGTTATCAGATGTATCTACGGATCTTGGAACCCACCACCATCTGTTGAATGCTGCACTTGTTTGAGGACAGATAATGTGAAAAGGAATGGAGAAAACTTGGAGTGTTTTCTCTTTTATGGATACATTACCTGTCCTCAAGAATTTCATCCCGCCCGAGCCTCCCCACTTCCTGTTCTCCATGCGATGCGCTCAGGGAAAAAGAAGGAAATTACAGTCACGTGACCGGAACTAGAGAGTAGTATGCAGTAGAAGAATTTAGGCCATCCCATTGGCTGTTGGGATGTTCGAACCAGTCCACTTGCGTGGGGGGGAGGTGCACTTGTTTGAGGACAGGTAATGTATCCATAAAAGAGAAAACACTCCAAGTTTTCTCCATTTTTGTCTGCTATAGTTTAAAAGTTTGTTTTGTTTAACGACACTACTAGAGCACATTGATTAATTAATCACTGGCTATTGGATATCAAACAGTTGTTAATTCTGACACATAGTCATTAGAGGAAAAGTTTGTTTGTTTTGTTTAAAGACACCACTAGAGCACATTGATTAATTATTAGCTATTGGATGTCAAACAGTTTGGTAATTCTGACACGTGGTCATCAAAGGCAACCTGCAACATTTTTGCTAATGTAGCAGGGATTTTTTATATGCACTTTCCCACAGACAGGAAAGCACATACCATGGCCTTTGACCAGTTGTGGTGCACTGGTTGAAATGAGAAAAAAATCCAGTCAGTTCAATGGATCCACCAAGGTGGTTTGATCCTGCGACGCAATCACCTCAAGCGAGCACTAAACCGACTGAGCTAAATCCCGCCTTCGTCTGCTACAAGGGTTTAATTTTAATTTTGGGTGGCTCGGCAAGTGTTGGCTTTCGTTTAGTGACACAAACGAGGGCAGCAAGACAAATTTGGAGTGTGTCATTAAATAAAGCATTCTTTCCTTTCTTCCAAGGCAACTTGGAGTGGCACCAAAGCAAACTTTTTCATCAAAAGACGGGCACGAAGGCAACTTACTTTGTGTCATGTTTTCTCAGACAGAAATTATTTTACCCTGGTGCTTTGGGCTTTAGCATAGATAATTTGTTGAATATGGATGCCTGTTATCATATTACCAATGATAATTCAGCATGGAATGTATGGAAATGGCATGGTGGCAAACCAGATACGGCACCACAGTATATTTCATAGTTCTACTGGCTTTATTAATCCAGACTCCAGTAATATAAAACATTCAAATTGTTTTTTGTTTTAAATTCTTAATTCTGTCAAAAAGAAATAATGAAAGAATAAATTCCACTGCCCACATTTTTGATTTTCATCTCATTTCATCCCAGTCTTTCAGCTTTCCTACCTGTTACCTGTGTATTTAAACTATTCTTGACTCCTCTCTCATTCTCTAGACCGAAAGTCAAAACAACCATACGTTAACAACAAATAGTTTCTTACATGATCAATATTTATATTACAGATTGAGAAACAGGTGACTGACTTGATGAACAAGTCATTGAAATACTGCACGACAGACGAGAGACAGGGACGGGACCTGACCTTGCAGCAGTATCGAGCGGCCACTATCAACCACAGACTGGCGTCTCTCTATCACAACTCGTACAGGAATCAGGAGGTGAGTGAGGGGGGAGCGTGCCACCATCTACCACAGGCTGGCGTGTCTGTATCACAACTCGTACAGGAATCAGGAGGTAAGGTGGGGGGGGGGGGGGGGGGGGGAGCAGCCACTATCAACCACAGACTGGCGTCTCTCTATCACAACTCGTACAGGAATCAGGAGGTGAGTGAGGGGGGAGCGTGCCACCATCTACCACAGGCTGGCGTGTCTGTATCACAACTCGTACAGGAATCAGGAGGTAAGGTGTGTGGGGGGGGGGGGGGGGGGGGGGGCAGCCACTATCAACCACAGACTGGCGTCTCTCTATCACAACTCGTACAGGAATCAGGAGGTGAGTGAGGGGGGAGCGTGCCACCATCTACCACAGGCTGGCGTGTCTGTATCACAACTCGTACAGGAATCAGGAGGTAAGGTGTGTGTGGGGGGGGGGGGGGGGGGGGGAGCAGCCACTATCAACCACAGACTGGCGTCTCTCTATCACAACTCGTACAGGAATCAGGAGGTGAGTGAGGGGGGAGCGTGCCACCATCTACCACAGGCTGGCGTGTCTGTATCACAACTCGTACAGGAATCAGGAGGTAAGGTGTGGGGGGGGGGGGGGAGCAGCCACCATCAACCACAGACTGGCGTCTCTCTATCACAACTCGTACAGGAATCAGGTAAGTGAGGGGGG
Organism: Gigantopelta aegis; assembly: GCF_016097555.1. Classification (NCBI taxonomy): domain Eukaryota; kingdom Metazoa; phylum Mollusca; class Gastropoda; order Neomphalida; family Peltospiridae; genus Gigantopelta; species Gigantopelta aegis. The sequence goes on from NC_054708.1 coordinate 76,169,708, forward strand.
AGCGTGCCACCATCTACCACAGGCTGGCGTCTGTATCACAACTCGTACAGGAATCAGGAGGAAAGGTGGGGGGATGGGATGGGGGGGGGGGCAGCCACCATCAACCACAGGCTGGCGTCTCTATCACAACTCATACAGGAATCAGGAGGTGAATGGGTGGTGGGCACCATCAACGATGGACTGGCGTCTCTGTATCACAACTCGTACAGGAATTAGGAGGTGAATGGGTGGTGGGGAGGCATCTCTGTATCATATCTCATACAGGAATCAGGTGAGTGGGAGGTGGGGTCTTTAGAATAATTTATAAAGACTTAATGCTTCAGACACTAGCTTGTTATGTTCATACCTCTTTGTTTTAAATAAAATTACATGTACAAAAACATGTTGGATTTACAAAAATTTATAATTTAAAGGTCTACATTTATCAAAAACGTAATTCACTATTGTTTGGCATCTATGTATACCTTTTACAATATATATGAAGTATCAATAAAATAAATTTTAAAAAATGTAGCTGTTTTTAATATATTCGCAATAAAAAGTCGCGTTTATCCCATCGCTTGTCAAAAAGTCTCTGAACTCCGAGAGTTCAGTCACGTGACCCCGTGACGCGACAACAGGCATAACATGAAAGGCGATTCGCAGCCTTTCAGACATTTTACATGGAAGTGGAACACATGTATTTTTAAAATGTGAAAATGTTATTCTATTGAATTGAATTGTATGTTTGGAATATTATTTTGAAGATATCTTTCAAATGTGAAACATGGTGAACCATTGTTCGCTGTATGGATGTACAAAAGCTGCAGTTAAAAGTAAAAGAAGTTTGCATATTTTTCCGAAAGACAAACCTATATTGTTTGCACGGAAGCAGTTCTTAAACCAAACACGTGCATCTTGGAAAGGACTGTCAATATTGGGATTCAATTTGCAGTGACCACTTCACACCTGGGGATTACGACAATTATCTAAGATGGTCAATGGCAATGGCACCAAAACTTTTGTTAAAGAACTTGTCTGTTCCAAGCCTGTATCCCCCCTGTTCAGCCTTTGTGCAGCCCGGAGCCCGAACGTCACCCGGAGACAAAAAGAAAGCCCGAATGTTAATGCTGAGGTGTACATTGTTCACATTTGGCACAAAGATACACCTCAACACGATGCATTTATATATGTTACAAAAATAAATGTAGAAAAAATATTTTTTAGAAAAAAATAGCATTTTTCATGTTCGGGCTGTACATAACGATATCCCGAACATCGCCCGAAGACAAAAACAGATAGGCCTACCGAATGTTAATGTGATTTTTTCTAAAAAATATTTTTCCTACATTTATTGTTTTAACATATACAGTGACATTCAGACCTCGTTACAACGACCGTTGTCACTGTGATATTGACACCATCCGACCACAAATTGTTGGAAAAAAGCGTACATCAGTGTTATTCTGTTCATTACAATGGAATTCACACCTTCCGACACCGACAGAGCAAATTAGGAACAAACGTGCATCCGAAATCTGAAAACACTTCTTTACAACGACATTACATAATCACAGATATTGGCAGTACACACACAACCACTTAGATTCCTTGATCTCGTAGTGAGCCAACTGTGTCACATGCTGTCCGAGCTACCGATGTCTGCGAAATCTGTAGACATGTATTGGTTTTGCAGATAAGCCTTTAGTTAATCAATTAAATGATTAACTTCGAACAATAAAATCTTCTATTTTCATATTTTTTAAACGAAACGTACCAATGTACCAATCGTAGATGTTTGTAACCAAGTAATGATTAGACTGACGATGAATGCGCCTTGTTTAATATATTTAATGATGGGGTTTTTAAAACATTTAATGTATGTATGTGTATTTGTTGTTTTTAATAATAATTGCAATACGTTAATTATTTAAATGCTATCCAGTCATCAGTTAATATTAATTAGTATTTTTTCAAAAAAATATTTTTCCTACATTTATTTTTTTAACAAATATAAATGCATCCTGTTGAGGTGTATCTTTGTACCAAATATCAACAATGTACACCTTGGCATTAACATTCGAGCTTTGTTTTTTCTCCTGGCAATGTCCGGGCTTCGTACTGTAAATAGGCTGACTGCATTTGGCTTGACGGATCATCGTCGGTGTACTATGGTTCAAACTGATAGGGAAATACCCTTAACAGATTTTCTCCTTCTTCCTCACCAATTGAGGTAGCATTAGAATAAATAGACAAATGCAACAAGTCCGAAATGTCCAAACTAACGTCCGATAAGAATGAGCTATTTTCCGAAGAATCATTACATGCTGTCGCCATGCTAACCTACTAATGAATGAGTGGAATTCACCTGATGTGATGTCACAAGTCAGATGCGGGTCAAATCGACTGGATCATTGGTTTTTTCCCCAAGCGTTTTACAAAATGTCGCTTTATTAATAATTGGGGTGGTATTTTTGTTTTATATGGTTAATAATGTAATCTTTATGTATTTTTTTATATATTGTTTATTAATAATGTGCCATGATTGTGGACCTTTAAGCAATAAAAAAAAATTGTAAGTATTGAGTAAGTTAACGGAAATCAAGCTGTAATACCTGAACATATACTGAACAACAAAAGAAACACAAATATTATTTTAATTTTCTTTGATTTATTTAAAATAGTTTTTGTGTGTAATAAAATTATCAAAGACTAATGAACATTTTGACAGTCTGTTTTCTGAATTAATTGTATCATGAAAAACATGTTTCTTTGTTGTTCAAGACATTTTACACTGTCTAATAATTAGAGTCAGTTTATGTAAAATGAGAATAGGACATTAAATTTTAATGTAGATTAGCGATATGGCCATAATGATGGTAAAAAAAAATATAGAGATGATCTATTCTAGTAAGCTTGACAGACTTTTAGAAGCCCTACATCCTATCAGCAGTGTCAACCAAGTCGTGTTACAATGGATCCCTGCTCACTCTGGCATACCAGGAAATGAAAATGCAGACAGACTGGCAAAAATGGGTGCAATTAAAAAACAGGAGGATAACTGGGTGACATACGAAGAGATGAAATACCATATTAGATCTCTCTATAGACCTCTCAAACAAACCAATGATTATTACCTGCTGTCCCATCAGGAACAGGTCATCATTTTCTGACTAAGGACTGGACACAACAGGCTGAACCAGCTGGTACCTTCTTCCATGTGCTCCAGTGGACAACCGAACATGTCATCCAAGACTGCATAAACCTACAGCAGCTGAGGGAGACTACTACCTGGACAACAACTCTCCAGAAGAAGCTGTATGGCACAAGAAGTGATCTACAGAGAACAGTATCGTTCATAGTCTGGCCTCGACGTATAGTCAACAAGCGAACGAAAAGAAGAAGAAGATCTATTCTAGTGATTAAGAATAAAAATATATATTTGAGACTATAGCTTTAACATCTATTATTTTCTTTTAAAACATACAATTTAAGACTGCTTTGTTTTGAACTTAAATCTACAATTTGTATCTCCTCAGATCAATGATCAGAAGCGGCGCCACCTACGCCAGCTGGCAGAACATCACTATGACCGAGCCATGCGACACTTCTTGTCTGTCGAGGCATTCAGCGACCTGCTGAGAGTGGAGCTGGAGCGGGTTGCCATGCTGGAACTGTTCTACCAGAGTAGGTTATACAGTACACAGCCTGACTGCAAAGTCAACTAATAACCCATAGACGGTTTCTTAATGTTCTACCAGAGTAGGTTATACAGTACACAGCCTGACTGCAAAGTCAACTAATAACCCATAGACGGTTTCTTAATGTTCTACCAGAGTAGGTTATACAGTACACAGCCTGACTGTAATGTCAACTAATAATCCATAGACGGTTTCTTAATGTTCTATTATAGTAGGTTATACAGTACACAGTCTGAATGTAAAGTCAACTAATAACCCATAGACGGTTTCTTAATGTTCTACCAGAGTAGGTTATACAGTACACAGCCTGACTGTAAAGTCAACTAATAACCCATAGACGGTTTCTTAATGTTCTACCAGAGTAGGTTATACAGTACACAGTCTGACTGTAATGTCAACTAATTAACCCATAGACGGTTTCTTAATGTTCTATTAGAGTACGTTATATTTGTCACAGTCTGAATGTAAAGTCAACTAATACCCATAGACGGTTTCTTAGTTCTACCAGTTATACAGTACACAGCCTGACTGTAATGTCAACTAATAACCCATAGACGGTTTCTTAATGTTCTAACAGTTTATACAGTACACAGTCTGACAGTAATGTCAACTAATAACCCATAGACGGTTTCTTAATGTTCTACCAGAGTAGGTTATACAGTACACAGCCTGACTGTAAAGTCAACTAGTAACCCATAGACGGTTTCTTAATGTTCTACCAGAGTAGGTTATACAGTACACAGACGGTTTCTGACTGTTAACAGTACACAGTCAAAAGTCTAATAACCCATAGACGGTTTCTTAATGTTCTACCAGAGTAGGTTATACAGTACACAGTCTGACAGTAAAGTCAACTAATAACCCATAGACGGTTTCTTAATGATCTACCAGAGTAGGTTATACAGTACACAGCCTGACTGTAATGTCAACTAATAACCCATAGACGGTTTCTTAATGATCTACCAGAGTAGGTTATAGAGTACACAGCCTGACTGTAATGTCAACTAATAACCCATAGACGGTTTCTTAATGTTCTACCAGAGTAGGTTATACAGTACACAGCCTGACTGTAAAGTCAACTAATAACCCATAGACGGTTTCTTAATGATCTACCAGAGTAGGTTATACAGTACACAGCCTGACTGTAATGTTAACTAATAACCCATAGACGGTTTCTTAATGTTCTACCAGAGTTGGTTATACAGTACACAGCCTGACTGTAAAGTCAACTAGTAACCCATAGACGGTTTCTTAATGTTCTACCAGAGTAGGTTATACAGTACACAGTCTGACTGTAATGTCAACTAATAACCCATAGACGGTTTCTTAATGTTCTATTAGAGTATGTTATATTTGTCACAGTCTGAATGTAAAGTCAACTAATAACCCATAGACGGTTTCTTAATGTTCTACCAGAGTAGGTTATACAGTACACAGCCTGACTGTAATGTCAACTAATAACCCATAGACGGTTTCTTAATGTTCTAACAGAGTTGGTTATACAGTACACAGCCTGACTGTAAAGTCAACTAGTAACCCATAGACGGTTTCTTAATGTTCTACCAGAGTAGGTTATACAGTACACAGCCTGACTGTAATGTCAACTAATAACCCATAGACGGTTTCTTAATGTTCTACCAGAGTAGGTTATACAGTACACAGCCTGACTGTAAAGTCAACTAGTAACCCATAGACGGTTTCTTAATGTTCTACCAGAGTAGGTTATACTGTAAAGTCAACTAATAACCCATAGACGGTTTCTTAATGTTCTACCAGAGTAGGTTATACAGTACACAGCCTGACTGTAATGTCAACTAATAACCCATAGACGGTTTCTTAATGTTCTAACAGAGTTGGTTATACAGTACACAGCCTGACTGTAAAGTCAACTAGTAACCCATAGACGGTTTCTTAATGTTCTACCAGAGTAGGTTATACTGTAAAGTCAACTAATAACCCATAGACGGTTTCTTAATGTTCTACCAGAGTAGGTTATACAGTACACAGTCTGACAGTAAAGTCAACTAATAACCCATAGACGGTTTCTTAATGATCTACCAGAGTAGGTTATACAGTACACAGCCTGACTGTAATGTCAACTAATAACCCATAGACGGTTTCTTAATGATCTACCAGAGTAGGTTATAGAGTACACAGCCTGACTGTAATGTCAACTAATAACCCATAGACGGTTTCTTAATGATCTACCAGAGTAGGTTATACAGTACACAGCCTGACTGTAAAGTCAACTAATAACCCATAGACGGTTTCTTAATGATCTACCAGAGTAGGTTATACAGTACACAGCCTGACTGTAATGTTAACTAATAACCCATAGACGGTTTCTTAATGTTCTACCAGAGTAGGTTATACAGTACACAGCCTGACTGTAATGTCAACTAATAACCCATAGACGGTTTCTTAATGTTCTACCAGAGTAGGTTATACAGTACACAGTCTGACTGTAATGTCAACTAATAACCCATAGACGGTTTCGTAATGTTCTATTAGAGTAGGTTATACAGTACACAGTCTGAATGTAAAGTCAACTAATAACCCATAGACTATTTCTTAATGTTCTACCAGAGTAGGTTATACAGTACACAGTCTGACTGTAAAGTCAACTAGTAACCCATAGACGGTTTCTTAATGTTCTACCAGAGTAGGTTGTACAGTACACAGTCTGACTGTAAAGTCAACTAGTAACCCATAGACGGTTTCTTAATGTTCTACCAGAGTAGGTTATACAGTACACAGCCTGACTGTAAAATCAACTAGTACTGTGTAGTTTTTTTTTTTTATGTGAGCAGTCGGTTGAACAGTGATTGGCCATGCTGGAGCTGTTCTACCAGAGTAGGTTATACAATAATAATTCCATTTTATAATTACTGTTTTGTAATAGGCATCTGGATTGGTTAAAGTGCTATCACGTGATCTAAAAACCCAACATTCATTCTTCCATGAACGCGAAAACTGCACTTTTTTGGTAACCAATATCGTCTGCACTCGGACTGACAGTGACAATTCAGGCTTTAAACGACTCCGGTTTTGATCTGAGATACATAATGTATATGACAGGCCATACAAAACAAAGCTTCTGTTAGAAGTTATAGCAGAGAATGCTGAACAAAGAGAGACATGAATGCAGCTCTGTCACATTTGACAAAAACACCAAATCGACAACTTACACGTGCGAAAACACACACCTTCGTGCACAATTACGCGACCTGTCCTTTCTGAGAATAATATCGCACAATCACAAACTTCCTCTAAAACGGAGAAAAAACAAATGTAACTTTCTAAGGGAATTCCCTTATTTGTGTATTGATACAGTTGTAAATCATTGTGGAATAGAGTTCGATTGGGTTTTTTAATACAGTTTTGTATAATGGCAATATTAATTCATACAGTGTTTAAAACGGTTTTGGTGTTTATCATCGCATGAACGTCAAAAATATAACGTTCAATTCTTAACACAATCTAACTGTAAAGTTAACTGGCAACATATAGATAGCCATTGTTATAAATGTGCTGAGGGGTATTTTACACCAACATTCCTTCACTTTTCACCATTTTATGCTAGCAGTTCTGTACCACCCTTTACTACTTTAATTTGTTATTTTATTTTACAGTATATATTTTGTTTTTGTGTGTCATATTTAGGTCAGAGTAGTTCTAAAGGAAAGTTACGCTGTCTTCATTCTGTGTTTTTAATCCTGCTGAGCTGTCGTGACGCTATCGTGCCACTGTGTTCTCAGGCAGACGGAGGGAGTGAGGAGAAAAGTGAGCCATCAGAGGAAAGCAATTTGTACTTCATTCTTTTATCTCGGATACAGTTCGTTCTTCTACAGCTCATAAAGACATACTCGACATTACAAAAAAGGTTGGTGTATCTGAGGATTTTAGATTTTTTTAAATCTTTTTATTTTCCCAAAATGTTATAATAATGTCAGGGTTGGGGTTCATATTCTCTACCTTATATAGTAAGTAAACAGACTTGATACATTATCAGTATTGCAAAATTTGTCATATTGAAATAAAATGGAGCAATGTAAATATAAAGTGGAAATAATATGTAGACTGACAGTTGAAATGAAATTAAGTCTGTGTTTTATTATGGGCTACTTAGATGTGACTTCACGGGGGTAAGTGGTTCACAAAACATTGATTATTTTTATAGGCTCAAAAACGAATGCGATTCAAACTGAATAATTGTAAATTATAAAGAAAAGTAATTAAAAGTAATATTAGTGTTTGTTTTGTTGTTCAGTATACTTTAAATGTTTACATAAATCCAAAACTGATTTATCGAGCTAAAGTCCGAACCAAATTGTTAACAACTACAAAAAATTACTCTCCTACCTTTAATTACCATTATATTTCCCCCAAATTTTGTACACACACAAGTTGTGAAAAAACCATTATAGTGACACAGCTTCCACATATGAGACTGTAACGATGTCGCCAGTATTGACTTTGCTGAGATAGCATAGGGCAAAATACATGCAGTTTTCAGCCTTCTGCCATTTTGCTTTTTTATGGAATATTCTTCAAGAGGAGTGAAAGCCTCCAAAGTATGTGACATAATTAATATAAAATCAATGATCTTTAGTGGTATATTTAAACAAACAAAAAATAATTTAACAAATTAATATGACGTCATCATGTTTGCTTTTATATCATAACATGTTATGACGTTGCTAGATTAAGTCATATCCTTTCACCCCTCTTGGAGAATATTCCATAAAAAGTCAAAATGGCAGCCGGCACAAAATTACATGCTTTTTGCCCTATGTGATCTCAGTGAAGTCGATATTGGTGACATGGTTATCATCTAGTATGTGGAATCTGTGTCATTGCAATGGATTTTCCTAGATTTCTGTCTGAACAAAATGTGAGTAAAATCTAAGGAAAAATAAAGGTAGAGCAATTTTTGGTAGTTGTTAACATTTTGGTTTGGACTTCAGATTAAGCAAAAGCATCAATTCTTCTTCCTCATTATCAACCATGTAATAACTGCCACAAACATGTTTGATCATGGATCACATGTTTATACTCTGTTCTATGTTTTATGTTAGGGTTCGAGTGAATTTTTAAAGGAAGTCACATGTTTTAATATAATAAAATAGGTGACTAAAATAAATGAAATAGAACCATAGTTGTACATGTATTATATATCGGTTTACCGTACATTTTATATGGATTTAAATTCAGACTCGTGTACATGTATATTGATGCCAAAAGTCTAAATTAATGTGTTTTTTGTTGGGTGCCAAAGGGGTGTGATAAGAATTCTGTCTAGTTTTGTTACAGTCCTTTATTACATACCTATTCAATCTTACTATAGTAATCAAGACATTTTGAAACCATGTGATAAATTTATTTTATATCACACATACGTGCGATTTGGACCAGAACTTTTAAATGGGGAATTCCCTTTTTATTTTTACTGCAGTTAGCACCTTTTATTCACTGATGTCATATATGATTTACAAATTATGTCACATCATATTTGAAACATTACACAAGGCAGCCGCAGAGCATGATTCTTAACATTAAGCAAATCCATAAAAGGAGTTTTGATCATAGATTTAACTATGTGTTGTTATGACGTTAAATTAAAAACTTTTTTTGTAAAACATAAAAGAAGGTATGTAATAAATACAGAACTTCACATACGTTGTTTTTGCTTCCTATTTATTGCACTCATTTATTTTGTGAAAGAACATACCACTCGACCACTATGCGATCTCATGGTATATATTCTTGCACAAAATAAACTTGTGTAATAAATAGGAAGTGAAAACAACATATGTGAAGTTGTGTATATTTATTTAATGTAGGGGTGGGATCTAGCTCACTTGGTAGAGTGCTCACTTGAGATACTTGGGCTGTAGGATCAAACTCCTTTAGTGGACCCATTGTCTGATTGGGTTCTTCTCGACTCAACCAGTCCTCCATGACTGCTATATCAAAGGCCATGACATATGCTATCCTGTCTCTGGGCAAGTGAATATAAAAGATCCTTTGCTGCTAATGTAGCAGGTTTAAATTAAAACTACATGTCAGAATTACAATTGTTTGACATCCAACAATTGATGGTTAATAAATCGGTATGCTCTAGTGGTGTACTTAATAAATCAAACTTTAATATTATTTAATGAAACACCAGTATTGTTCTATACAATATTCCTAGTATGTTATTTTCATAATGTTAATGGAATTTTTTTTCTACCTATTGCAGACATTGTGAAAACACTCTGAAAGATCTTAAAAGGTTTTATGCCCAAAGTTTACAGAGTGAGACAGAAAAAGTGGACTGTTTGAAGGAGAGGTGGAAATGGGTGGCCGACTTCCTGAGTGAACTTGTGTCGCTACGAGACCAGCTAGCACGGGAAGCTGCATGATAATATCGGCAGTCTCATGTTATGGCCACAGAAAGAAAAAAGAAAAAACAAAGAATTAGTGAATGTCCCTTTTCCCTCCCCCAAAAAAATGTTGATGAGCGGATGGTTTTTATTTTTATTTTTTATTTTTTAAAACTATGTGAATGGTACTGTACAAGCTGCCATCAATTTTGCGATGGAAGTCAGCAGTGCCGTTAAAAACGCTGTTGCCAAATTGACATGCAACTCAATAATTTGCTGGAATAATCCTTGAAAATACTTGTATATTAAGAAAAGGGGAACCATAGATATTCATGTGGCAGTGTTTTAATGTCCAAGAGATATTTTAGGAGAAAAGCTATTTTTAGCAATTTTCTACAATGCCCTTAGTGGTGTTGGTCATAGCCAAGTGGGTTATAACTTTAAAATACATGTGTAAAAACGAATCTTGGGTGGAGATGCTCCTAACTTTTTTCTTTCTTTTTTATTTGGCCTAATTACGACATGTACTTGAGAAATAACTTTTCAAAAGACTATTTTGCTCAAATTTTTAAATGCATTTTTATATGTTACAAAGTACTACTCAATAATTTGCCAGACATAATCCTTAAAAATAGCCTTGTAGCAAGAAAGGGAAACCATAGATATTCATGTGGTGACATTTTTATGTCCAAGAGATGTAGAATTGGCAATAGATGTTGGTATCGTGAAAAACAATGCAGAAATTGTGAAAACTGATCATATGTTGATATGAAACAGACATGTCCACTGCAAAAGCCCACGTTGCAAACAATCTAGTGGATTAATTTGGAGATGTCAGTCATGGTGCAATATTGTGAATAAAAAACTTAGCCATGCAAGTGAAATTCTGCAATGGCGATTACAAAACACTTGCCTTTTGACGAGTAGATTATTTTGTCCACATCTGTCTATCATTATGACATAAATCATTATTTTACAGTCTCAGTCAGTCAGTGCAGTAACTGATGATCAGTATTATAAACATCAGCTTCCGGTTTAGGACAGTGTTTGCAAATCATGCATATTGTCAGATACCTAAAGTCACCCGAGTTATTCCGAATGGGGTATCACACTCATAGTTTTGGCCAGTTTGACGATCGAGGCATTTAGAACTTCAGAATGTTTTTATTATCCACAATGATTGAAGTATGTCCAAATTAAGATGTGATAATATGTTGCCTGACGAGTAACAATCCTGAGTTTGCTAATAAATGCTTTCATTTACTAGCCAATCGGCGAGTAGATATGAAGTGCTACTTTTGCGTTGTCAGTACTGTGTATGATGTCCATGAGACTCGATAACACTTTGACACCTTCTTTGCATACTACCAACCATGTGGATAATGTACTGATATGGAATACAAGCCCATTCCTCCTGGAGCACCTGCTGCAAGTTATTCTTAGTCTGAGGTTGTATTGGTTATGACCTAAACATGCTCAACTGGATTTATGTCTGGAGAATGTGCAGGCCGTTCCATAGGATTAGTTGATTCCCTCTTCAGGTATTCACTAACCATACAAGCATGATGTGGGCATGTGTTATTGTCCATAAGAATAAAGCCAGGACCAACTGCTCCATAACGCTGGTGCACATCCCCATTGTGAAGCATTCCAACCCCCTCTGTTCATGTCATCGTTGTTTAAACATCTTTGATTGTGTGGAGGCAAAAGATGACATTTGATATGATGATTTAATTTGTGGAAAATCTTAACTGCAATACCTTTGAACAACCTTGCAAACTTTCAAATGCATGCTTCATGTTGACAGGTAGTGAAATAATATCATCATAGATAGCCCTCTACTTCGCGATTGTTTTGGTCGCATTATCTACCCTTTTTTTTTCATTTGTCACTAAAACCTTTCAAACTGTCTATATAAAAAATAGAAGTAGGTGCCATCTGGCTTCTTATGGAAACGTTAATGTAGAGGGTTGATAGATAACTTGGTAAAAGGCAGGTGAGTTGTTTATTTTGTGAATTGCAAACTATCTCTTACTATTCACCATACCTATAGCATTGTAATTTCTTTTATCCCTGGCAAATGTTGAGTAGAATGTATATTTTTCTGAGACAGATCAAGGGTGGCTGATTGATTTTCTCTAGGGATTAGGTGCAGTTAAAAAAGGGGGTATCTATAATATTCAAAAGTTCACCTACAGCCACTATATGTATTTTTTTTCCACATTACATGTCCTCAAGGATTTGTTTTGAGGACAGGTAATGTATCCATAAAAGAGTAAATACTCCCAAGTTTTCTCCATTTCTTTTCACATTACCTGTCCTCAAGGATTTGTCTAGAGGACAGGTAATGTATCCATAAAAGAGTAAACACTCCAAGTTTTCTCCATTTCTTTTCACATTACCTGTCCTCAAAACAAATCCTTGAGGATAGCTAATGTATCCATAAAAGAGAAAACACTCCAAGTTTTCTCCAAATTATCAATCAATCAAAATTATATGACTTGCATACTTATACATATGTCAATATTCAGGCACAACACTCGGTGCTAATCTTATTTTGTAATATAAGACAAAGAACAACAATCTGTGATAAAATATTTTCATTTCTCCACAACTAGTCCCTTTTCATTTCTGTTTTGTTGTGCAAGTGTCCCATACTATTGAAAACATGATGTAATTTTCATGCTTCTGGTTGAGTCAGGTTTGTACATCTGCATGTGCATCTGTCACAGTCTATGGTACTCTTAATGAAATCTTTTGTAAGCACTTTATCATAAATAGGACAGCACATATATGTTGTTAATCATTGATCAGTGCATGTATATTGTGTCTATTCACCAAACTTAGTGGTGTGCTATGACTAAGACACAACTGAAGAAGGTTACATGTGCAACCATTCTCAAATCTTGTCATGTTTGTACTAGTCCCATTACGATTGTGGTGGTGGTGGTGGTGATGATGACAGTAATTGATGTGCCTATATCCAATGGAGATTCAATCACACTGTACTGGAAATGCAGATCAGACTCCTGGAGACACAGCCCAGAGCCTTTGGGAAACAGTGCAATTTTTTTCAGGACAAGACCCAAAGTCCTGAACATTGCTCAGTCTTTAGAATACAGTCCAGAATCCTGGGAACATAGTCCAGAGTCTTCAGGACACTGCCCAGAGTCCTGGGGACATTGCTCAGAGTCTTCAGAACACTGTCCAGAGTCCTGGGGACATTGCCCAGAGTCTTCAGAACACTGTTCAGTGTTATTGGGGGGGGGGGGGGGGGGGGGGGGCATAGTCCAGTCTTTAGGATACAGTGCAGAGTCCTGGGGACATAATCCAGAGTCTTTGGGACGTGACACAGAGTCTTTGGGACACAGTGCAGAATCTTGGTGACATGGTCTAATGTCCTTGAGAGACCGTCCAAAGTCTAGGGTACGGACCAGAATCTTGGTCTGCCTTTCCAGTGCGATGTTTGTTAGTGAGACTGTTAAGAACATTATACACTCTGGTGCATTATTGTGGTTGTATGAATATGGTAATAATTATCTCAAGGCTTGATCTGATTATAATTATTTGACTCAATTGTATATTGTGCAATATTAGATGACATAAATGTATTTTATACTGTGTTGTGCAGTATTAGATAAATATATTTTATACTGTGTTTTTGTGTTTCAATTGTATTTATAACACAGGCTGGTATGCAGAGGGTGTGTTTTGATGTAGAACACCCCCTCCTCGCTCGAAGTGAATTTTCTTTTTTGACTCCCACACCACCCCACAAAATAAAAACTTCGCTTGTCACAGTGTAGACCCCACCCCTGCACAATTTTCTGCACATGCACCAGTAACAACCATTTGATTGACAGTTCTAAAATACCATAGGAATGTTGTTACAGCTGAACATTCGAAACTACTAATCAGTACGATTTGATGGGATAAGTTTACATATCGTAAAAGGCAATTAACAAGAGACCAACTAGCACATGATCACAGGATTTTATATTGGGGATGAGGGAGGGGGGGGGGGGGGCAACAACAGTGACTTACTGGTAAAGGTACCTGATCCTATAACTAAATTGAACAAAAAACATCGTATGGTAGTTTGTGTGGTTAAAACTTAGTTTTCTTGCTAGTTACGACATTCATTTTTGTACATCCCAAGTGTTCTGTTTTTGGCATTGGGTGGAGATCGGGAGGGGCATAAGCCCTAGTGTTGAAACAAAACGTTAAATTTAGGTAAAATTAATACAGATATTTGGGCAAAATGTGCTAAGCTGAAATCTTTTTATCATGTATTTCCAACATTGTACCCTCAGAATTAGTTGTAATCCATATAAAAATGCGTAGTGGTTCGTTTGCAACTCTATATCAGGGGTTGGAATTCTCCTCGGATCAGCTGTTTTCTTCTCATGGAACATTGCGTTTCCTTGCATTTTAATTGTCCTTTCCTCCAAAATGTATCAGATGGCACAGATTTTAACCTAGGATTTCAAGAATTTCCGGGACTCCTCTAGATTTCCTCTTTTCTACAGTTCAACAATTCCCACCCGTGCTATATGTAGCTGTTTGGTAGTAATGCTAATGTGAATAAATGTTATCCATATTCGAGCATTTTCGTTTAATTTGGGCAAAATCCAGGCTGCCCCCCCCCCCCCCCCCCACACACACACACACTGCAAAAATTGAGCCCGTACGCCTATGGGGAAAGGGGAACTGATTTTTGCCCAAATTAAACGAATATACCCCGATCTGAAAAACAAAGTATATTCACATTACTACAAAATAGCTATATACGGTTAAAAACGAATCGCTACATATTTTTACACGGATTATAACTAATATTGTGAATAGGATAATGAGGTGTGGGTGGGGAAATATGGTGAAAGGGTTTCAAGCCATGTAGTTTTGTCAACTTCGGGCCAAACCCACCACAAATTGACACAAAAACGTTTTTATTCACAATACATTTTGGAGAAATCTCAAGAAAAACATGCATATTAAACGTGCGTCTAAATGCTTCTTGGGGAAATTACGTAATTGGAAGGAAGGAAGGGAATGTTTTATTTAACGATGCACTCCTCACATTTTATTTACGGTTATATGGCATCAGATATATAGTTAAGGACCACACAGATATTGAGAGAGGAAACCTGCTGTCGCCACTTTAAGGACTACTCTTTTTCGATTAGCAGCAAGGGATCTTTTATATGCACCATCCCACAGACAGGACCGTACATAATTACGGCCTTTGATATACCAGTCGATACACTGGCTGGAACGAGAAATAACCCAACCGGCTCACCGACGGGGATCGAACACAGACCAACCGCGCATCGAGCGAGCGCTTTACCACTGGGCTACGTCCCGCCCCACGTCTAATTTCCGAAGACGGCCTTTTTAGCCCGACCTCGTAGCAGGAAGGTTTTTATTAGAAATATTTCCAAAACCAAGGTAATAATATTAGTGGAAATGCTAAATATAAACATATTTTAGAACTGGAACCATATGCTAGAAAAGGTTGAAGAATAAAAATGATTTATGAGTCATTTTTAGCAAATTGAATCAGTTCTATTCGTAACAATTTTATTCGACACGTCTTTCGCACACCAAAAAACCAACAATAAAAAAAACTTTTTATGCTATATACGGTGTGGAACAATTCCAATAGAGTTGATTGCAATGGCCCCAAGAAGAATTGTTTCTGGGGACGTGTTGGCTCAGAAAACATTCATTTATTCATTTTAACTTATTTTCGTGCTTATATCCAATTAAGGTTCAAGCACGCTGTCCTGGGCACACACCTCAACTACTTGGGCTGTCTGTCCAGGGCAGTGGTTTAGTTGTTAGTTGGTTAGTGAGAAAGAAGAGGGTGTAGCGGCCTTACACCTACCCACTGAGCCCTTAAGAACTCGCACTGGGTAGGAGCCAGTACCGGGTTGCGAACACTGTACCAGCCTGTAGTCCGATGGCTTAACCACGACGCCACCGAGGCCGGTTCAGAAAACGATCGTCCCTACTATACAAAGTAATGTTAAGAGATTATTTATGTAATACTATTAAATATAACTGGATTACAGCAAATAAAACTGTTTTTACACCTTAGAAATTATCCAGCCAATGCACCAAAGGCTTTGGTGTGTGCTATCCTGTCTTAGTGCAAGGCGCACATTAAGTCAATACTTTTCATAAAGAACCACACTTTCTATAAAATCCTGTCTGTGCATGTAAAGGATCCCCTGCTACTAATGGAAAAATGTAGCGCGTGTCCTCTCTAAGACTATATGTCAAAATTACTAAATGTTTGATGTCCAATAGCCAATGATTAGTACATCAATGTGCTCTAGTGGTGTCGTTAATCAAAATAAACCTTATTTTTGTTTTCTTAGAAATGACTGATGTTTGGATTCGCAGTCGTTTTTATTGCTAACTAATTTACTCAAAAAAAAAAAAAAAAAAAAAAAAAAAAAAAAAAAAAAAAATCCCAAAACAAAACAGACGAGGATCCAGATTTACAAAACCCTTCCCCCCCCCCCCTCCCCGCTCAAGCTAAATTTGTTTTAATATATATTTTTCTAGGATGCATGATTCCACACACACACACACACACACACACACACACACACACACCGCCCCCAGCTATAAACTTCTCTCGGCACAGTCTGGACCCTCCTGCTAAAATCCCTGCATGCGCGCCTGGAATTATATTGTCACAATTTATTAATATATGCAGGGTTTAAGCTGTCGTCAGGAAAATCGCCAAATGCGAATTTAATTTGGGTTTGTTTGCTTTTTAATGTTTAAAATGTTTAATAATAATAATAATAATAATAATAATAATAATAATAATTTGCAAAAAAAAGAAAAAAAGAAGAAGAAGAAAGAAAATAAGAGGTATTTTGTTCATCAAACAGTTTGTTAAATATATACGTATTTGTTTTGCTTGACAAATCAAAACTTGCACCTGGAAAACTTTATCCTGCCAAAATTCATCACCAAATTGCTATGGCTAGTAGGTTTTGTTACCCAGCTTAAATCGTGTATTTTGTACACTATATGTTATTAGGGACGTAGCATGGAGCAATCCAGAAAACATATAAACTTAAAGAAAATTCTCTTCTTAACTGATTAAGGAGTTTTAGACTATTAACTACTCAGTTGCGCCCCCCCCCCCCCTCCCCCCAACATAAAATCCTACCTACGGCCCTGGTTATATATATATCTACTCAAAAGAATTTAAGGGCCAAAAATTTATAAACAAATAAGTTTCAGAGTGTATTAGATTGATGATGTAAACTACACCAAATTTTTTATTTATTGTTCCATATTTACAAAAAACCACAAATAAACGTCACTGTATACAAGAAAGTCACATGACATGCTGTCAAAGTTGAAGGTTGTCAAACATGGATTTTACACATTAGAACATTCGTTTAATAGTGTGTGAATCCACCCCTGGCGCGAATACACTCGACACATCGTTGCCTCATGCTGTTGATCAGACGTCTGAAGAACTCTTGGGGAATGGCCTGCCACTCTGCCATAAGAAGTTGACCCAGATCATGAAGGTTGACCGGAGGGGCATGGCTATCCCGAACTCTCCTGCCTAATTCGTCCCAGGCCTACTCTATTGGGGCCAAGTCAGGCGAATATGCTGGCCAATCCATCCTGGCGATACCTTGTTGTCTGAGAAAGTCCGTTACCACCCTGGCGCGGTGGGGTCTGGCATTGCCATCCTGCAGAACTGCCCCGCCGCCAATCTGCTGAAGGCCTGGGAGAACCAACGGCCGGATAATCTCATTCAGATAGCGGATTCCATTCAGATTGCCATCCACCACACATAGAGAGGGGTCCTGTGGTGGATAGAGATGCCGCCCCACACCATGATGCTGCCACCACCGAACCGGTGACGTTGTCTAACGTTAACGTCAACGAAGCGCTCCCCAGGACGTCTGTAGACACGAACCCGACCGTCGTTGAACTGGAGACTAAACCTGGACTCATCAGTGAACATCACTCGACCCCACTGAACACGTTGCCACCGCAGATGAAGTGTGCACCAGTGACGTCTGGCCGTTCTGTGACGTGGTAGGAGTGGTGGTCGAACAGCCTGGCGACGGCAGCGTAGATTATTGGCTCTCAGACAATTGCGTATGGTTTGATCAGACACTCGAGTTCCAGTCGCAGTCCGCAGATTGTCACGTAATCGGCGTGCAGTGGTTGTGCGTTGACGTAGAGCCATATTGGTGATGTAGCGGTCCTCTCTATTTGTAGTGCTTCGGGGTCTTCCCGAACGTGGACGATTTCGAACAGAATTCGTTGCTTGGTACCGTTGCCACAATCGGCCAACGACACTCTGACTGACACTCTGACTGACACCAAGTCTCAGAGCAACATTTCTTTGCGTATTGCCATCCTGAAGCCAAGCAATAGCCCTTCCTCGATCTTCGATAGTCAGTTGACGTCGTACCATTGTCGAATTTGGAGTGTGCACCGTACACGAACGCAAGCTCCAATTATACGGAAATTCAGCATTGGGAACATGGAATACACATGCAAAGCGTGCAAATGAAGCGCTTTGTGAAAAAGCAAGTTATGGGCACTTAGCAGACCTTTCGCTTTCGCCCTAATTTACGTGTAAATGTAAGCATGTTTTCGCCATTAGAACTAGTCGACAGTGTCAATGACAGTGGATTTTAATTCATTTATGGGTTGCTTAGACCCACTTTCGTCAAAATGGAACAATACCATGCGTGACATTATGGTCTAGCTAATATAATTGACATTCAGAAAATAATGTCGAAAATATCGTCTGACCCTTAAATTCTTTTGAGTAGTATATATATATATATACACTTCAATATGAATTTTCAATTATACATCCCTCCTGTAAACCACCCTGTTACATACATGTATGTATTATTATTTTTATATTATCCTTGTGTGTCGTTGATGAACGGCCAGAGTGAACAAATACATGGATCTCACTGAATTGTAATGCAGGATGTGTCAATTCAGAACACTTCAAATCATTGGCGTACGTAGCCGGCTGCTATGATCCATATACCGGGTATCTTTATATAGTGATGTAAATTGTCGATAAAAAATTCGCATTTAACTC
This sequence comes from Gigantopelta aegis, assembly GCF_016097555.1. NCBI lineage: Eukaryota > Metazoa > Mollusca > Gastropoda > Neomphalida > Peltospiridae > Gigantopelta > Gigantopelta aegis. Next base: position 76,188,871 of record NC_054708.1, read on the forward strand.
TGTCTTGTAAATGGTTTTGTATTTTTTTATCTTTTCATTGAGACATGGTGGCGCTTTAAATTTTCTTTCACTTTTTAATTTTAATTTTAATTTAATTTATTGTTTTGGGTTTTTTTTTTTTTTTTAAACGAAGTCGATATTATATCAACCTATATAGTGTCTATGCAAATTACTTTTATTTTTAACCTTGCTAAAGCAACCAATCAGGGTGCAAGAAATCATAATTTACGGCTATATTGCGTCAGTATCATCTACAATATATATGACGTCATTGGATAGCAGCTGACCAAGCTCGATGTCAGAACACACAGGCATACGTGTATGTATAGCATGTATATAGGAATATATTACCATAAATAACGTTTTCAGTGTTTATTAACACCATAAGGAATCGACAATATCAAAACTGAACACTTATTAACACCATACATGACATTATATTAAAAATAAAGCCAACATAAAAAGTTATTAACTGTAAATACGGTAATAACATTTGACGTGTGGAGATTTGTCTTTCCATATATTCGGTGTCAGCCGCAAGGGGACGCTTGTGCGAGCTATAACGTCCTCTGGTGGCGCTTATTGAAAATGTGGGAAAACAAAAATGGCGGAAGAGCAGGTGAAATCTCTTACACGAGTAGCGGGATTTATGATTTTTTTTCTCACTTAAAATATTTGTATTTTTAAGTGGCAGGTTGCGGCAGAATTAGTATATATATTGCTTTATGATTTGCAATAATATTGATTGGTTGTAACTGGTGATGTTTTTGGGGGACTGACTTTTATCGGACTGCGTGACGATGATGACATGTTTAATGTCCACCAAAAACATAAACATTGTCGGAGATCTTATTAGTTTAAAAACATATAGCTTCATATCATTTAAATCTAGCAGCACATCATTTAAATTTGTTTTCAGTACATTTCAATGTATTTATTGGATGTTCATTGCTATTTCATTTTCAAAACTGAGTCATGTTTATTTGATCAGAAAGTAAAAAGTAATTTTGGATAGATCTGTAGCTAGCCCGAGTACTCTGACTGTAAGAGAGCTAGACGGACATTTGGACATAAACACGCTCTCATTACAGTCAGAGACCAACCTATGTCTTTTTTTGGCAATTCCTGACTACCAAACGGTAGGCAACGAGTCCCGCTCTAATACCACAACAATCCTATGTTTGACGTCAAATACCTTTACATCAATCATTTTCGAGTTAAGTGATACAAAAAAATCCACATATTAATCACTAATACACTTACTACAGAAAGAAACCCGACAGCACCCACATTCAGCTACGCTTCGTGACACTCCGTTGCAACAATTGCAAAGCTCGGCGATCTATTTCGAGACATAGACCACGTGATCGCGCACTGGGCGATTCTGCCTTGTGCAGCAGTTACAGGGGCCATCTCATATCAAGCGAAGTTACAACATGGAAGAGTTGGCTAATGCTGTTTTGGATGAATTTGGATTTCATTACGTCATTAAACCAAAAAATTACACATTATTGATTCCATTTTGAATTTGAAGGATACATTTGGGGTGTTATCGACAGGATACGGCAAAAGTATGTGCTACGTACTGCCTCCTCTTATGAGACGACCCCTGTAACTGCTGCACAAGGCGGAATCGCCCAGTCTCGAAATAGATCGCCGAGCTTTGTAATTGTTGCGACGGAGTGTCACGAAGCGTAGCTGAATGTGGGTGCTGTCGGGTTTCTTTCTGTAGTATGTGTATTAGTGATTAATATGTGGATTTTTTGGTATCACTTAACTCGAAAATTATTGATGTAAAGGTATTTGACGTCAAACATAGGATTGTTGTGGTATTAGAGCGGGACTCGTTGCCTACCGTTTGGTAGTCAGGAATTGCCAAAAAAAGACATAGGTTGGTCTCTGACTGTAATGAGAGCGTGTTTATGTCCAAATGTCCGTCTAGCTCTCTTACAGTCAGAGTACTCGGGCTAATCTGTAGCTAGCCCGAGTACTCTGACTGTAAGAGAGCTAGACAGACATTTGGACATAAACACGCTCTCATTTCAGTCAGAGACCAAGCTATGTATTTTTTTGGCAATTCCCGACAACCAAGAAATTGGCAAAGATTTCCGCTCTAATAGTAATACCACAACAATCCTATGTTTGACGTCAAATACCTTTACATCGATCATTTTCGAGTTAACTGATAAAAAAAAATCCACATATTAATCACTAATACACATAGTACAGAAAGAAATCTGACAGCACCCACATTCAGCTATGCTTCGTGACACTCCGTCGCAAGAATTACAAAGCTCGGTGACCTATTTCGTGACGTAGATCACGTGATCGGCTCTGGGCGATTCCGCAACGTCACGATATAGGTCGGCGAACTTAGAATTCTGCTGTCCGGAGTTTGCCGAAGCTTAGCTGAATGTGGGTGCTGTCAGATTTCTTTTTGTATTAGTGATTAATATGTGGATTTTTTTTAATCCGTTAACTCGAAAATGATTGATGTAAAGGTATTTGACGTCAAACATAGGATTGTTGTGGTATTAGAGCAGAAATCTTTGCCAACTTTTTGGTTGTCAGGAATTGCCAAAAAAAAACATAGCTTGGTCTCTGACTGTAATGAGAGCGTATTTATGTCCAAATGTCCGTCTAGCTCTCTTACAGTCAGAGTACTCGGGCTAATCTGTAGCCTAAATGAACATGTTCATAAATGTACAGTAACAGAGTACTAGACTATGTTCAGCCAACCATTTTTCTCACTAATCATGTTTTAACTATTTTGACTGATTCCTGAATTGGTCTTTCGGTTTAATTTGTAGTGCTAAAATCAGTCTGGCAAACGTTGGTGACAAATGGCTGGCTGAACTTACCCCAGTATTTTACTACTCCAGTCGATTCCATGACACAAAGACAAAATATCACAACACAGGCTCCTGAAAATGGCAAGAACGATCTCTCGTTTGCACATTGCTCGTGCAAATCTAATTTTGTGTATCCTATATTTTGTTTTCGCTAAGTTTGAAGAACCATTTACTTGGATATAACGGGTTACGCAACAAGGAAATGGGTCACGCAGATTTATTTCTGCGTAACCGATAAATGGGTCATGCAGATTTTCAATTCTCGGAGGCCTGCAACACCAATGGGGAAAAAATGCCCAATTTGTTTTTTATATATATAGAGGTTATTACCAGAGTGTTTTTCGGTATCATCAATATCATATATATATGCTCGCATAATACATTATTTTTATTCCTAATATATGATGTTGACGATACCGAAATACACGAGGGTAATAATCTCTTTATCATATAAGCTCACGCTTAATACATGTTTTTGTAAACTATACACACAACTTTAATTCCAGTCCACCATTACTAGATATTCAAATGATGTACGAATATGTGGCGCAGTGTATTTTTGAATGGAAATGACGTCAAACTCGAATGATGTCATTTTGGATGTCCTTACATCAGAATAAAGTTATGCCTAATGTTTTTTGTTTTCTGAACGCTGGACACCTTTCAGTGTCAAATTGCCATTGAAATATTTTTATTTGATGACTATGAATGCATACGTCAATCATGGAGTGTCACCCAAGTACGTTTGCTTAAATGTCAATAAACCTAGTGCCGTGACCTTGATTAATTTACATCGAATTTGCAAAGTTATCAAATTCTTAAAGTATGTGATCTGAAAAATATCACATATTTTGATTGCACTGAAAATGTAAGATATTATATGATAAATATATATTTTTTTTTTAATGGAGTAGAATATGATGTAGTGGTTAAGCCACTGGACTTAAAATGCTGGTAGCTACTGGGTTCGCAACCCAGTACCGACTCCCACCCAGAGTGAGTTTTAGCGACTCAATAGGTAGGTGTAAGGCCACTACACCAACTTCTTTCTCACTAACCACTAACTGTCGTGGCCAAACGCCACAGATAGCTGAGGTGTGTGCCTATGACAGCGTGCTTGAACCGTAATTGGATAGAAGCACAGAAATAATTATAAATAAATGAATAATATAAAAGAGGGCAATTGCCTAAGAAGCACCAATGTAGTGCAGGACACTGGGGGATTTCCCTGTCGTTTTGAGTAGATACACGTGTAATATTTTCTGTGATATTTCTGACTGTTTTGATTTCGTGTGTGCTATTTTTGATGCAATATGTTTTACTCCATAAATAAAGTTTATTAAAAAAAATTGTGAGCAGTTGTCTTTTTTTTTCATTAGTGTAGTAAAGTTTTGTCTTGTGAGCATTTGCCTGTGCAACACTCCAATCCCATAAATCTGTACATTAAATTATTGATACTAAAAGGGGGAGTGACGTAGCCCAGTGGTAAATCGCTTGCTGAATGTGCAGTCATTCTGGGATCGATCCCCGCCGGTGGGCGCGTTCTGGCCAGTGCACCATGACTCGTATATATATATCAATGGCTGTGGTATGTGCTCTCCTGTCAGGGATGGTGCATATAAAAGATCAGGGCTCGAATGTAAGAATTTGTCTCCCACGGCAATTTAAAAACAAAATTGCAATTAGTGAAATGGACCACCAAATGCAGTTTAAACTATTAAAGCCTGCCCATGGCAGTTGAAAAAAGAGAAGACTTTTGCAGCAAAATAAAAATTAATACGGAAATGTTATTTTGCTGTATTTAGATCTATTTTAAATGTACTAATGTTATATACTGGCAACTAATGTACATCAGATAAAAACATTTTGCCATTATTGGGGAGCTTTATTGACGGCACTTTTGTACCATCGGTGATGCTCCTGGCCTATGGCAATTTATATCTCAACGACGGCAGTTGTCATCGGTGCCATTGTTAAGTTCGAGCCCTGAAAGATCCTTTGCTACTAATGGAAATACATGTATGTAGCAGGTTTCCTCTCTAAGACTATATGTCAAAATTACTGAATGTTTGACATCCAATAGCCGGTGATTAATAATTCAATGTGCTTTAGTGGTGTCGTTAAAAAACCCCACTTTTTGGTTCTAAAACTAAAATGACACATTTCGATATGTGCGGTTCAAAATGCATGTGTTTGATTTTGCACATGGTAACATGCAGACTTCCAAGGGGAGCAGAAATAACACGCCTATTTAATTTACACTACTGACAATTTAATTTACACTACTGACAATTTAATTTACACTACTGACTATTTAATTTACACTACTGACAATTTAATTTACACGACTGACAATTTAATTTAGCACCAGAAAAAGTACTACATTTCATAAACAAAAAGGTTCTGTGGGGAAAAAACATGTTATTGAGTCACTAGATATAGAGTAAATCTGATTAGCAATTTGTGATTTGATGCACTAATTCACAACTCTACCATGGTGGTCATTCCTCTCATTTGTCTGAAAATTGGGATAATGATTGCTTTGTTTATGTAGCACTCGTGCAAAATCTCATTTTGCATAAGCTATTTTTCATTCATGCATTACATTTAGGACATTTACATGAATATAAAGGTTGCACCGAAAGTAAATGAGTTACTTGAATTTATTTTTTGCATAACCCATTTAGGAATTCATGTAACCCAATTCTTAATTCTCAGAGACCTGGGTTGTTTTGGCTATGGAATTCACTTGTGTGAAAATTACACAAATGGCTGTTTCGTTTACCCATTGCAAGTGAGGTCAATTTTTGCATGCCCCATTTTTTCTTTGAACATTATATATAGGATATTTAATGTGTTAACTTGCAATTTTTTTTTACACAACCGATAAATGGTTTCATTTAGACATTCATATATCATAATCTCTGTGTAATTTTTGTTTCCTCAGGAATTGTTACAGCTTGAAGAACTATGCAAACAACTATATGAAACCGCAGACAGTAACATTCGAACTGAAGCTGAGAAAGCGTTGGTAGCCTTTGCCAATTCTCCGGGATGTCTCAGCAAGTGTCAGCTTCTACTGGAGCGTGGAAATGTAGGTTCTCACTACACTAGCTGCTTGACGGACTAGAGAAGTTGAATTTGATTTAATATTGTGTAAAACATTGACAGAAGATATTAAATAATTATTATTATCTTGGAAGGAAGGAAAGGTTTTATTTAACTGCGCACTCAACACATTTTATTTACGGTTATATAGTGTTGGAATTATTATCTTGGAAAGGGAAGAAAGCCAAATTTAATTGACACCTTGAGCAACACAGTTTAAACTAGTTACAGCTCGTGATGTTCAAATTTTCTGCAGAGAGAAAAAATATACTACCGCCCCCAAAAAACTAAAACAAATTTTTGTAATGTACTTTCTCGTATACAGGGCAGTACATACCACAACCTTGATTAGCTGGAACATTACTAATATTCATTCGTATTATCATTATTTGAATGTCTGTTTTATACATCTAGATTACTTCAAAGCATTATTGTTGACAGACTTTCCAAAACCAAAATAGATCACAAGTGTCCCTACTAGGTGTTTATGGGTTTAAATTCTTTTACACTTGGACACTGTATTTCATATACAGTAAAAAAAATTAAACAGCAGTTTTCTTACTGTAATAATTCTAAAAAAAAAAAAAAAATTGTACATTAATTTCAAGATTTTAATGTACGTAATTTTACCCTTTGTACCCTCTGGCAGAAACCACGTTTGACAAAAATGATATAATTTATATTATTGATGATAGCCAGGGTTCGAGAAATCCACTAGTCCTCCGCCCAGGGTAGTGGAACTTTGGTCTGGGCTAGTGGCAATTATCAGCTGTATTACTATAATTACATGGGCACTAGCCAAAGCTTTTTTGAGGTCTGGTGACTTTATGAAACATTTGTCGAACACTTGTAGTGCAGGTTTACTTTCTTGTTTTCCAGTCTCCATATGCCCAGCTTTTGGCGGCGACTACACTTACGAAGCTTGTCACCCGCCCTAATCTCACTCTTCCACTAGAACAGAGGGTTGACATCAGTAAGTGCCTTCACTGTCTTCCATTACAGATGTGTCGTCATCTTTCTAATTCTTTTGATTATTCATATACAGTGTTAAAGCATATCGGTTAATGTAGCATGAATCACATTTAGGGACATGGTTAATTTTTTTTATCTTATATGCACACCACAAAAAATTGACCCACTTAAGAAGTTGTTTTTTAATATAATTTTTTTTTCCAACTTTGTCAATTTATTTTAACGATATTAATAATAAATCTTACACATGCCTACAGATGTCAACAGACTTGAAACTGTCAGTACTGTAAAATGAACACAAACAAATATTTGTCTCATTGCCATTGCATTAAAAAAATATATATCAATCATAAATTGTTTTTTAGGGATCGTAAAAGTATGGTTCATATTCAGAATGGATTTTGTTCTAATCTTTGAAAATGCTTATTGGAACAAATGATGGTTATTGTATGTTTGATAAAGTACAATTTTCACGAAGAACATGGAAGAAAAAACTTTGAGAAATTTCCAGAGTTATGAATTTCAGCTCTACGTGGAAAGTGTTGCTGGCCTTTTATGAAAACAACAGTAACCCCTACTTTTTAAGCATTGATTTTTTTTGTGAATTTGTTTATAAAAGATCATCTTTGGGTGCTATTTTGCCTCTTTTTTTTTTAGGAAACTCCAATGAAATGATTTAAAATATCTTATACAGTGTTAATAACTTATGATAATATTTCAGGAAATTATGTTCTCAACTATTTAGCCACACGACCTAAGCTAGTTCACTATGTGTCCCAAGCACTAGTTCAGGTGAGTTTTTATACTTTATTAATTTTTAAAAATGTATCCTAAATAAGCATCACCAATTAATAATTATATTAAGTTTTCTATCACAAATTGCTACATAAAACTAAATACAGAAAATGATATTGTAATCTTTATGTTTGTATGTATTACTAAATGAAGGAGTTCCTCTTCCCCCACAAAAAAACAACAAAAAAAACCTAATAATTTTATGTACCATTGTGTTCCATGTAAATTACTCATAATACAGATGTATAAAATACTTAGTGGGATGTGAACTTATAGTTCTTCCCACAGGGAGCGCACTTTTCTTGCACTGGTATTTGTACTACAGGTTATATATTTCTGAGCCGATTGTTTTCTACATTGCAATCAAAAATAGTTTGTTTTTTTGTTATTCCAAAACACTTATTTTTCCTCTTACATCAAATCAAACTGAAATTATTTACAAAAAACATTGTTGTAATATTTGTTTTAAATTATATATTGAAAATGTCTTAATTTAAATAATGTCATCTCAGTGTTTTGTCCTTAAGACAATTTCATTAGAAGGTGGCTGTTAATCAAATTATTGCATTTAAAAATAAATAAGATGTTATCCAAAAGAAACTGCTATCAGGGCTTCTAGATTATTGTAGCCCCACTCCCATGGCTAGTGATACTCAATGTTGGGCTAGTAAATAACTACTATTGCCATGCCCAAAGGCTAGTGAAAAAAAAAAAGAGTCAAATGCTGAAGTTAGGTCTATTTTGTAAATATATATGTATCCTACCCCCACCACCACAATCAAGTGTTAGTGTGTTTAAGCTCTATCTCCCTGTTTAGGGGTCATATTTGATTATTACTATCAATTAGTAAAATTATATTAAAGTAAAGTAGGGCTAGTGAATTTTTAACTGTGGCTAGTACATTTTTAAAATCACTGATCCCATGGCTAGTGGATTTTATAAAGATTCTAGAAGCCCTGTGCTATTAATGAATTTATTATTATTTTATTTTTGTAGCTGTTTGCAAGGATTACGAAACTTGGCTGGTTTGATATCAACAAGGATGACTATGTTTTCAGAGATGTGGTTATTGATGTGGGGAAGTTCATACAGGTAGTTATTGTGATGTAGCACCATTAGCCGGGACAATAGTTTTTGCTTACTGTCGTTTTGTTTGCATGTCTGTGACACAATTTTATGTTCACATGGGTCACTAATCAGTTACATGCTGATTCCATATGTTCTAAAATGAGCAGTCATAAACTTAGGCCTAAAACAAAATGTGTTTCCGGTTTCATCCTTGAACAAAATAGGATAGGTAGTTTGGAACTTTTTTTTATTAATTTTTATTTTATTTTATATATAAATCGAATCAAACCGAGAAACTGTCATCTGTTGAGGTGTTTCGAAGCTAGTTTACTGATTGCAAAAAATCTGAGATCATTATTTATTTTTTTTTTTTAATTTTGCTTGAAAATATTTCAAGGTTGCTAAAAAAAATTAGGGTAGGTTGGGAAACTGGAAACACATTATTTTTTTTTAGGCCTTAGAAACTACCAGAACATAACACCTGATGACGTCACTTTATATTGATACCTCATCTTATTGAGCATTTAATGATCAATAAAATTATCCGCGAACTTATTTGTGAACTGATGAAAGAACATAAATTGGTGTCTTATTGTGTGATTTTGTTTTTGAAATCTGATTGGGGTGAGACGTAGCCAAGTGGTAAAGCGCTCACTTGATGTGTGGTTGGTTTGGGATCGATCCCCGTCGTTGGGCCCATTGGGCTATTTCTCGCTTCAGCCAGTGCATTGCGAATGGTACATCAAAGGCCATGGTATGTGCTATCCTGTCTATGGGATGGTGCATATAAAAGATCCCTTGCTGCTAATCGAAAAGAGTAGCCCATGAATTGGGGACAGTGGGTTTCCTCCCTCAATATCTGTGTGGTCCTTAACCATATGTCCGATGCCATATAGCCGTAAATAAAATGTGTTGAGTGTGTCGTTAAATAAAACATTTCCTTCTTCCTTGAAATCTGATTAGATTAGGTCCAAGATATGGAAACTTCTACTTCTCACTACTAGTAGTAACTTGGCATCTTGAGCTGATGTTTGGCAAAAAAAAAAAAAACCCACCATTTCACTAGTTAGATTGGGGCCTGTAGAGGTGGTACAAAACAAGACTGAATGAGGATTTTGTGTATTCTATTATAGGTAATTTAGTCTGTGTGTAAAGAGTACCAATGTTCTGTTTTCAGAGTGGTTCCACTCAGCATGTTATGATAGGAGTTCAGTTGCTGTCTCAGCTCGTCTGTGAAATGAACCAAGTGAGTGAGGTAAGATTCTCAGTATTAATTCTTTTAACATAGCCCAGTGGTTAAATGCTCGTCTGATGCATGGTCGGTCCAGGTTTGATCCCCGTCAGTGGGCCGATTGGGCTATATCTTATTCCAGCCAGTGCGCCACGACTGGTATATCAATGGCCATGGCATGTGCTATCCTGTCTGGGATGGTGCATATAAAAGATCCCTTGCTACTAATGTGGAAAAAAGGTAGAGGTTTTCCTCTCTAAGACTGTCAGAATTACCAAATGTTTGACACCCAATAGCCAATTAATAAATCAGTGTGCTCTAGCAGTGTTTTTAAACAAAGCAAACTAACATTTAACTTTGATTGCAGGCTGAGGCGAGCCGATCTCTGGCGAAACACCGGAAGATTGCGTCTTCGTTCCGGGACACGCAGCTGTTTGAGATCTTCCAGCTGGCGTGCTCTTTGTTACGGCAGGCGGCAGGAAACCTCAAGAATCTAGACCTGAATGATGACAGTCAGGTGAGTTTGTATTTCTTCACGGTCCAGGATTTATCCAATATACTAGCCCTCCGTCTCGACTGGTACATTTTTGGTCTGGGCTAGTGGAAATTATCAACTGCTTTACTAATAATATATAATTAATTTATCAATATCAGGGTTTGTATGCATCCTGGAAAACCCTAGAAAGTGCTTAAATTTTATTTTCATCCTGGAAAGTGCTTAAAACCCCTGGAAAAATAAATTAGCCCCCTGGAAAGTCTTGGAATTTTAATATATATATAAAAAAAATTCATTTATTAATAATTATTTGGAAAATATATTTATAAATAATCGCGTTTGACATCTGGTTCCAAACTATATCCTTCACGCAACAGTAATTATAAGAGGTCAACTGCCAGTGGTCAACTGTTAAAAATATATACACAGTAAGAAGGTGTGGACATATATACACAACTTGTGATTGGTTGAATAAATTATGTAACTGTCAGCAGTCCTGTTTGTGAGTTCTAAACTACTGTCAAAGATAAACAATTCAGTAGATAGCTGTAACCAGCGCCTTCCAGTAGAACAAATACTCCTAAGGCTTCTATGTCTGCTGTGCTTCTGTGCAGCGAGACTCGTGCAAAAGTTGAGAACTTGCAGGGCTCACCCTGGATCAAAAATACCTGTAGCCAAAATATTAGCCAAATGGAATTTTTATTAGCCATAATAAAAATGCTTTAGCCAAATTTGTTTTACGCACTACTGTATAGAGTATTTATATATGAATATGAAAATGTATCTTTTTCAGCTAATTGTATACAAACTGGAATAAATGGGAATAACAAAACCTTAATGGGGTTAGGGGCAGTTAATATATTACTTCGAGTTTTTTCAGCGTGGGTGGGGTTGGGATGGGGTTAAGCAATATCTTCAGTCTGAAGCCAGTACCCCATACACCCACCCCCACTTCTAAGGCCTATGACATTAAATTAACAAACATACAGAAATGTGGGGGTGGGTGGATGTTTATGGATGGTGTTGTTTTTTCTTTCTTCCTTCCTTTTTTCCCAAATAAAAATTTGAGAGTGGGTTTTTTTCTTTTCTTTTTTTTTATATAGAACTCGTTATTTCTTTAAATAGCAATCTTTATGTTAGTTTGAATAACTTTTTTTTTCTTTTTTTTTTTAAGTGACCCATCAATTCCCCACCCCAAACGATTTCATAATTTGTGCCATATTGTTGCTGTTGATTTCATCGTCGTGTTAAATGCTTGTTGTGATTTCTGCTTACAAAATACCTCAGCTAAGAATGCCGACTTCACCACAGTATACTCCATTTTCCAACAACCCCCCCCCCCCCCCCCCAAAAAAAACCCCCAAAAAACCCAACAACAAATCCTTTAATAAAATTAAAATTTACTGGTCTGTTTAAAATCCAGCTAGCTTATTAAATGTCACCTCACAGTCTTACAAATTTATATCGAAAATTATCTAACAAATATGATTACTGTAAATATGATTACTGTAAACTAATTTTATTCAGTGTACATTTAACTGCAATTTGTATAATTTAAATACTGCATGTTCATTTCCGTTGATTGCGATCTGCATGTGTGCTCTCAACCATGGGTACGAAACTAACAAAGACAAAGGAATAAACAAAACTGCAGTTAGGTATTCATTGATGCGAACAACTATTGTTTTTCTACAAATTTACATCAAGATTTACTTTTGCGTAATCATATTGTTTAATGTCCGCAACGATGTCTCTTGACACGCGGGTGTCAGCTGACTCTGAAGCGTGACGTATATTCGCACCGAGAGCTGTCCTCAGTTCAGCCAACGAACGTTCTTCCTAACATTTGCAAACTATTTGATTGGTGTTTGTCGTGTCCATTTGGTTTAACATGAAGCGCACAAACCAGTCTAACAAACGTTTTGTTTTCGCTCGGTCTGGCTGAACTCAGACCTTGAGATGGCCTACATGTCTTTTGGCCCTGAACTGGCATGTGTATTCAGATTTACACGCATTGTCGGTCTGTTTTTATTACTTTGGTTCAAAGATTTTACAAATTAAAAATAACAAGTTACAGATCTTCCAGACATTGCTGTCATAGGCTAAATGTTGAATGCATGCCGTTAAAATTAATAACCGTGATTATTAAAATAAGCAAACATAAGGCCTACGCTGTATTCTGCATGACACCGTTTCTCGTTACCGGTTGCGAGATCGCTATTAGGCTAATTGAATATTTGGTAGTATTATTATGTTTGAGGTGTCGGATAGATTATGTATCCATTTGTTCACATCAGAAGACACTTGCAAATTTTATTAGCCATTTTTTGTAAAAATTAGCCAATGGCTAATTTGGCTACCGACAGCACGAGCCCCGACTTGTATTTGACACATATTCTTTTGATCTCCACTGAAGTCTTAGCTATTCAATACACAGCAAAACGGTATCCACATCTCAAGGCATGTCAATGAAGCGACCAATTAACTAAATAAACAACCATTTTATGGGTTAGTTTTGATTGCTTGTGATATAAAATGGTGGTAACAACGAGTCCACTTAAGAGATTATTTTTGTGCTATTAATGAGTACGGTGATTGACATTTAGTTACTCACGGAAACAGGTATAATTCCGGTAAATTTCGTATTTGAAACACGATGTCACTAATGAGTTTAAAATAATTATTAATGAAAATAAAACATGTTTATATGATTTATGTAATTTTGTCATTAGGTACTTTTTAAAAACCACAAATAAATAATGATTTAAAGTACGTGTACATGTACTCAAAAAACACTGACCTATAAACGTAATACCGTAAATGTATTAATTAATGTTTAGATGTTTTGTGACTTACAAATCTTTTTTTAATCTTTTAATTTTTTTATTTATTTATATATATATATTTTTAATGAAATAATAGATCTGGATAATACCGGTATTTAAACATTACTCCTTTTTTTCTTCTTCATAGTTTTGGGTAGAAGAGTGAGTTTTTTAATTTTAAAAAATCTGGATAATATAAATTAAACATAAAATTTTATTTATTTATTTACCCCAGTACATTGTTTATTTATGGATTGTTTATTTGTATGTGAATTACAAGTCTTTTTTAAAAAAAAGTTTTTTTTATCAGGGTTTTACATCTGATTAATTTGGGCACAACTGGTTTTTTGTCTGTTCTGAGCACTCTTAGATCTTGTTAATATAGTAATGTTAATAACAGCTGGTAAAGATGATGATGAAATGCATTTCAAGTTATATCAGTCAAATTAAGCTTAATATTTTAATGGTATTGAGGTGAAAAAAATATTTTTGAGGTTAGCATATAGCATGGTTTATATTCAATTCGGGCTTGCTTGTTTTGGGCATATATATTTTGGGCACAGTGTTTATCCTAAAAGCCCCATCTATATAAAGTTATACAATTCTGAATCTTGACCAAAAATAAATGGATTTTGACCCAAAATAATTGAATGCCTCCAAAAAATTTCAACAATGTGGTTAGATATGTATTATGGCTATGGAGTATTTTGCTGTAAGAGCACATGACAATATTTTTTCATTTATGTATTTTTACAACTTTAGCATCCATGTGATGTATCTAGATTAGGTGTAGCTTATGTTTGAGACATAACAACCACTGAATAAACAGTTTACTAGGGTGTCATCAAAAAAAAAATCCTTTCCAGGTAATGTATTAGACTCCTGGAATTTTTTTAAAATGAACCAAAATGGTGTTTAAGAGTTCTGGAAAATTAAAATGCTTTAAGTGTACAGGGCTAGAAATGAAAAAAAAAATCTACATGCACCAGGTGCATGCTGAAAAAACCTGTTACATGCACCATTAAAATTCTGCATGCACCAAAAATAAGGTAAATCCTGTTAACAGTGAGGAAAATACTATTTTAATTACCTTGATTACAGTGTTGATTATCATTTTCTTTTTAATTTAACTGTCTTAATTGTCACTATCAGTATCACTGTCTGACATCCATGCTGATCGATGGTTGCTTTGACGCGATTATTTCAAGTAACAAAAGTTTAAAGAATTAATTAATGACCCACGCGTGCGTCATGCAACTTCGTTTTTTTAAATTTTATACAAAGCTATTCGGAATTATTCGGCAATACCTATATTTATTTATTAACAGTACCGGAACGTTATACAACTGCGTTTATTACTGATTCTTGATCAAATTTGAAAATTTCACCCAACGTAAACGCCTTACAGAAATCTATAATAGGCTTATTACAAAAACGTACGAATATTTGTGTTTTGTATTAAGCAAGTTTTCAACTTTTTTAACTCGATAAGATCTGTTGGTATAATATAAATTAGCCTACGGAATTCGACGAGAAGTTGCGATTGAAATAATCACTGGCTGACTTCGAGTCAATTACGCGAGTAACGCACCTGCACGTTCGCAATCATCTGATCAAGTGCCCATATTTGAGGTCGAAAATGTTCACTTTGTAGTGATCACAGATCTGGCAGAGTTCAATTCGTCAGTGACGACAACTGTGTTATGCGTGTGGATACCCCAAAGTCTTGTCTCGACCACCTTCCCTAATACCGTTCACGGATATAACCAAGATATTGCAGGCAATTTTCGCAAATATATTTCACAGAAATGACCGAAAGGGCGCCATTATTGTAAGTAGGATTATGAGATACAAAATGGATGCGCCCATAAGATAAAAAGTTATCATTTTCATGTGGCGAACAGATTATGAAATGCATACGCAAAATTCAACGACTTGAGTCTGAATCTGGTAGACACTAGTATACGCAATACACAGTACTTGAAAAATATTAGCGTGCACCCAGTTTTAAAAGTTACATGCACATGCAAAAATCAGCATGCACCGGTGCATATACTAACACTGCATTTCGAGCCCTGGTGTATGAACCCTGAACATGCTCTAGTGGTGTTGCTAAACAAACCAAAGTTTAACTTTGCTAATAATATATATAGGGCACTAGCCAAAGCTTCTGTGAGAGCTAGTGACGATCTCATACATTTGTCAAACAATGCTAAGTTTACCTTTTTCGTGTAGCTAGTAGTATACCAAATAGCAGCACACCAGGTCAAAGTTAATTTTTTGTGATATACTTTAAGGGCCAGAGGTTGTCGTATTTATATCCATTGCATATAATTTTCGTTGAAACACAGTGCTTAGCCACATGCTACTATTATTTTCTATGAGATTTGATTTGGTGGTATGTATACACCCTTTAATGTTTGGTTAACATTGTGTGCTTTTATGTTGACCCATGTTCTTGAGAATACAGAAGGCTGAAAATAGCAGTATCCCACAAAATCTCACTGGGTCAGAGTTTGAAAGGTCTCCAGGGCTTCTAGAATTTGTATAAAATCCACTAGCCATGGGATCAGTGATTTTAAAAATTTACTAGCCACAATTAAAAATTCACTAGCCCTACTTTAAGTTAATACAGTTTTACTAAATAATAGTAATGATCAGATATGTCACCTAAAGAGGGAGATAGAGCTTAAAAACACTAACATTAGGGTGTTGTGGTGGGGGAAGGCTATTCATATTTACAAAATAGACTTAAACTGCAACATTTGACTCTTCTTTATTTTTTCACTAGCCGTCGGGCATGACAATAGTTATTTACTAGCCCAACATTGAATATCACTAGCCATGAAGTGGGGCTACCATAATCTATAAGCCCTGGTCTCATACTTTAAAAATTTGATACTGCCATGCCTACCATTGGTGAGATATATGACAAAACACTGAGGTTTTTCTTGCCATTAAATATCAAATGTAATTTGATTTGACCTACATGTAATATCAGTGTTATCAGTATTATATGCAAAACAGCAACATTGCCACTTATGTTTTGCCATTTAATTTAAAGATTCAGTGAAAGGATGTATATTTTTAAAATGCCGTCACAACACACCAAATGTTTGTCCTATGCCACTTGTTTTATTTTCTTTTTCTTTTTACAGCATGGCCTTCTGTCGCATTCTCTGAGGCTTGCTCAAAATTGTTTGACATTTGATTTCATTGGAACGTCGACGGATGAGTCCTCGGATGACCTGTGCACTGTACAGATTCCCACCAGCTGGAGATCAGGTGGGCATGTTTATAGTTAGTCCAGTCTTCAGTTGGGTATGGGAACAGCCTTTTTTTTTGGTACAAAAATAACCTGTAACTGTACCAGAATTGATATATGTCGAGAGGGGCTGGAGGCACAGTAATTAATGTGTACTTGGTGGGTTACCAGTCATTTTGTACCCGTGTGTAGTTAAAGGGAAATTTTATTTTACTAGTCTGGGGTGGGAATTCTCCTCATATCAACTATTTTCCTCTCATGGAACATTGTGTTTCCTCGCATTTAATCGTCCTTTCCTCCAAAATGTGTCAGATGGCACAAATTTTAACCTAGGATTTCAAGAATTTCCGGGACCCCTCTAGATTTCCTCTTTTTTATAGTTCACCAATTCCCACCCCTGACTAGTAAATAAATCTTGTTTAAAATTGCCTCTTGTCCACTCCCAAGTTGACCATTCTGGGAACATTTGATATTTTTTTTAAAAGGGCTCAAACGTAAGCATTTGTTACCCATGGCATTTTTAAAAATGTTGCTGTGGGTGAAATGGCACACTGACAACAATTTTGAGCATGCTTATGGCAGTTATGTTTTTAAGTTATTCTTGTAGCAAATAAATATGACTGAAAGGTTATTTTGTTGCATGTAGACATATTTCAATTGTACAAATGTTAAATACTGACAGATAATGTACACCAGATATATTTATTTTGCTGTCATTGAGGAGTTTTACCAACAGAAGTAATTTTTATCCCACGGTACAAAAGTGCTGTTTATAATGTTACCGACACACGCCAATATATATCATTAAGTGCGAGCCCTTTTGTAATGTAACTAATGCCTGACTTTTGGTCTCGATGAAATGGCAGTGTCTTCTGTGAGATCTACTAATTCAAAGAAAGAAGTTTTATTTAACAGTGCACTCAGCACATTTTAATTTATGGTTTTATAGCACTGGATATATGACTAAAGACCACATAAATAATTACTAATTTAGAGAGGAATCCTGCTGCTGCTGCCGCCACTCTTTGTTTTATTAGTAGCAAGAGATCTTTTATATGCACCATCCTATACAGGGCTAAAAATTTGCGCGAATCTCCAAATCCAGTTCACTCCAGTATTCGCGCAATCATAAAACATCCGAATCTATTTGGATTCGCGTGAAATATTTCCACAAATTTATTAAATTGAATAATCGGTGAGAAAATGTTACAGAATTAAAAAAAAGAAAAGAAAAAAAAGTCTGCTTATCAAGATTCAGTTTAAAGTGTAGCATACATTCGAATCTGTGCATGTTCGAAACATAGAGGTTTATCGAGAATAGTCTGGCCTGGAGCCAAACAGTGGTTGGTCCATTTATATGAACCAAACTGCCAACGAAGAGAACCGAAAGGAACATGTTTGTTCAGTTCATACATAGTAACAATAGACAGTAGTGCCACTTTTAGTAATACATCAAACATGTCTAGTTATCGCTGATATTATGTTCCTAACCTTGAATTACCTGCTCTTTTTAATCAATAATTTTTATTGTCGGTAGCGGAAATGTACTTCAGTAATAGCCATACAAACATTGAACCAATGCGCAAAATACATCGGCAAAAGTATCCCATGCTCTGTTTACGAATAAGCAATCTTTGAAAAGTAACCTTGCCTGCGTTCAGCCAGACCGAGCGGAAAAACGTCGCTAGACTGGTTTATGCACTTCACAGTAAACCAAATGGGCAAGTTGGGAACCAATCAATTAGTTCGCAACCGTTAGCCAAACATTTGCTGGCAGAACTTGGGGCTGGTAAGACACCTAAAAACAACTTGACTGCAAAGAGAAAATGGAACAAACAACTAAACAAACTGGTAGTAAAAAAAAAAAATTGTTTTAAACTTGTATACACTGTTACTGACAAATTGGTTATTCTGTCCAGTCAATAGTAAGGGTTGTTTTATATATACTAATCCATATACAGTTAGTAGCATATGACACATAAGTCTATATACTAACAGTGTTGATAAAATACTCAGAAAATGTTTAGAATTGGAGGATTCGTGTGGACTGCATGTCTTGAACTTAAGAATTTATTACCCACAGCAATTAAAAAAACAAATTACCACCGACGGCAGTTTTGAGTATGCCGATGGCAATTTTTTAAAACTGACTTTTCAGCAATTAAACTTGACTCCAGGTTATTCTATATGTACATGTAGTCATATTTCTTCAATTTATGTCAATAAACTTCAATAAACAAGAATTTATTATAAATGGAATCATGGACTACTAGCATACGCTAACATTTAACGGAAACTGGTGTTTCTGAGACAAGTTGCCCACGTTTTCGGTGAATATGACATGAAAATTGTTCTATGGATGACATTAAATTGTATACAGTGTTCTTGCTGGGTGAAAATTAAAGGAGGATGGTCCAGCGTCCCCCACCCCCACCCCACCATTTAAAAAAACAAAAAACCCCAATACAACAACAAATAAAAAAAACTGAAAAGCAAAAAAATAAAATTAAAAAGGCACCATATATCGTTGTATGTTGGTCGGCTTTGTGGAAATGCCTATCCCTTATTTTGCCACTTGGTATCTGGTACTGAAAAGTTGGTATGATGTACAAGCTGCCTTATTTTTTGTGCACTGTTAGTTAAAATATATACTACTCAAAAGAATTTAAGGGTCAGACGATATTTTCGACATTATTTTCTGAATGTCAATTATATTAGCTAGACCATAATGTCACGCATGGTATTGTTCCATTTTGACGAAAGTGGGTCTAAGCAACCCATAAATGAATTAAAATCCACTGTCATTGACACTGTCGACTAGTTCTAATGGCGAAAACATGCTTACATTTGCATGTAAATTAGGGCGAAAGCGAAAGGTCTGCTAAGTGCCCATAACTTGCTTTTTCACAAAGCGCTTCATTTGCACGTGTATTCCATGTTCCCAATGCTGAATTTCCGTATAATTGGAGCTTGCGTTCGTGTACGGTGCACACTCCAAATTCGACAATGCAGATTCAACAATGGTACGACTTCAACTGACTATCGAAGATCGAGGAAGGGCTATTACTTGGCTTCTGGATGGCAATACGCAAAGAAATGTTGCTCTGAGACTTGGTGTCAGTCAGAGTGTCGTTGGGCGACTGTGGCAACGGTACCAAGCAACGAATTCTGTTCGCAGTTGTCCACGTTCGGGAAGACCCCGAAGCACTACAAATAGAGAGGACCGCTACATCACCAATATGGCTCTACGTCAACGCACAACCACTGCACGCCGACTACATGACAATCTGCGGACTGCGACTGGAACTCGAGTGTCTGATCAAACCATATGCAATCGTCTGAGAGCCAATAATCTACGCTGCCGTTGCCAGGCTGTTCGACAATATGTTGATTATGGTCTTTAGAGGTGAAGGCACGGCTATTGGGGGTGGCAGGGGGCCGTTGTATACAATAAAGAATCATGGATATCAGACAGGGAAACATCTTTTACAACAGGGAAAATTCAGGGAAAATACAGGGAATTTTAATTTGAAAATTCTGTAGGTACCCTGACATCGGTGGGGAGCTTTACTGACGGCAGTAATTTTTATTCGGCGGTACAAAAGTGCCATCAGTGATGCCCCCAACCGACGGCAGTTTATATGTCAACCAACAGCAATTGCCGCTGTTAAGTTCGAGCCCTGGGACTACTTCCATAGGAATATACATGGATTCTCGTGAAAAAAGCCGAATGTTTATCCCTGCTATAGACAGGATAGCACATTCCACGGCCTTTGATAAACTAGTTATGGAGCACTTGTTGATTGACCGCACATCGGACAAGCACTTTACTACTGGACTACATCCAGTGCCTCTACTAATGGTGACAGAAACATCCATTAGTTTGACTGTTTCTTAATATTTTGTCTATTTGTTTTTCAGCTTTCCTCGATTTCAGCACTCTCAAGCTCTTTTTTGATTTGTATAAAGGTCTTCCTACAACACTATCCCCCATGGTAAGTTGCAGACATTTTTTAATCTTTAAAAAAAAACCCCATTAAAAAGCAAAATGGAATGCAACTAAAGAAGAAATTTCAATCCAGTCAACTACATGTAGTTTATCCATTTATGTTAATTGATATGTCTCTTAGGTTTTATGATCTTAATATGTTGTAGTGTTTCTTAATAGATTAATTGAAGGATTAACTTGCTTAATATGCTTTTGTTTTGTTGATTAGCTGGGAGAAAAAAAAGAATAATTCGGCCCAATGCCTCTTATTATTTGCACCGAAATTCTGACTAATGAACATCACTAGATTAAGATATTCACTGTATTTACAGATTTTAACATAGCTAAAAATAATTATTTTATGTTGTTGATTTTCTTCCTCCTTTTTTTAGGCTCTTTCGTGTCTTGTACAAATAGCATCTGTACGGCGATCACTTTTTAACAACACAGAGAGAGCAAAATTTTTGAACAGTTTGGTCACAGGTGTTCGAACCATCTTGGACAATCCACAGGTAAGCTTGACTCCTTAGTTTGTTTCAGTGAATTAGGTTCTATATTTGCATTTTTTTTTATTAGTGTGTACAATTATAGGTGATACAGTTATCTGTCAAACACAAACTACCAGGCCAAATGACTGGTAACAATTGAATAATAAAGACAGTGTTACGGAATAAAAGGCTGTTGGTGTGGGGTTTTTTTATGTGACTACTTTCAGTTGACTAGATACAGCAAAATCACTCACTCAGTCATACAAATACATATATGGAACCATTCTCAGCGTTACAACATATAGTGTGGAAACATAAATCACCATTTTACACTTTTTTTTATCCAAGTCACAAGAGTTGAAGCAACCACTATACTCTATCTGTTCAAACAATAACATAACATATTGGTCCGTCTAGGATTGATCTCCGCCGGTAGCCCATTCGGCTATTTTTTGTTCTATCCAGTACACCATGATTGGTATATCAAAGGCTGTGGTATGTGCTATCCTGTCTATGGGATGATGCATACAAAAGACCCCTTGCTACTAATCGAAAAATGTAGCAGGTTTTCTCTCTTAAGACTATATATGTCAAACTTACCACATGTTTGACATCCAATAGCCAATGATTAATATGTCAATGTGCTCTAGTGGGGTGGTTAAACAAAACAAACTTTCTACTTTCATACTGTGAATCCCTGGATTAATGTCAAACTGTATGTTTTTATTGTACCTTTGGGTTGGGGTGGGTGGGTAGGAGGTGTTTGACATCTCTGAATAGCCAATTGATTAATGTCAATGTGCTCTAGTTTTTTAGGCTGCTTCCGCTATTCACATTTTACAAAGGCTTTCTACTTTCCCATACCCATAAAAAGTAAAGTAAAGTTGGAGTTAATGACGCCGCTAGAGCACACTCTGTTTGTTATTTATTGGCTACATCAAACATATGGTCTTTGGGTTGGGGAGGAAACCCGCCGTCGTAGGTAGGCTACTCTTTTTAAATTGCATTGTCCTCTTTCCTTTGCGCTTATCTCAGGATAGAAAACCACGGCCTTTTCTCTTGTTATGGATCCTGTTCTGAGTGCAAAATGATCTGAAAAATCCTTCGACTGGGATCAACCTGTTCTAGTGTCCTGTTTTTAGGCTGCTGGCCTGCCACATTTTTATTACCAGGCTTTTGTGCCGGTCCCATTGCCTAATAATGCTGGGGTGTCATTAAACATTCATTCCCATTGCCTAATAAACATGTTTCTATGTCATCTTTTTTTTTCCAGAGTTTGTCCGACCCCAGCAATTACCATGAATTCTGTAGATTGTTAGCCCGGTTGAAGTCCAATTACCAGCTAGGAGAGCTTGTCAAAGTTGATAATTATCCAGAAATTATTAAACTAATAGCAGAATTCACAGTTACAAGTTTGCAGGTATTTTATTTCTGTAGGCTTTGTTTTGTTTTAATCCTTTCCTATACTCTTTTTAGCAGCTATTTTACAGTGCAGTACTAGTCCAACTTTGAAAAATGTCCTTCCATTTTTTGCAAATGGCAGATAAAGGACATGAACTGGTTTCAGAATGAAAAGTGTAATGGGAAGTAACTCATTGGACCAACTAGTTATTCTGCTCTATGGGACTCGATTGAAAGTTGTGTGGGGATGTAGACTGCACGTCCACACAGTATTATCAGACTTGGACTGAGGACATACATCCATTCTACAGTGCAGTAAAAAAAATAGCTAAAATTAAAACATGTTTTGTTTTCTTCAAGATTTTTTTAATGATTGCTGACTTCAAAAAAAACTCCAAAAAACCCCCAAACCTCAAAACAATAAATGCTCCTACTGAAATTTGGTTTGAAGTAAATATTTCTGAAATATTGTTAACAATTCATCTACCTGTTGGATTTGGCACTTGATAGCTTAAAACCCCTAAAAGTTATGTTACTATGTTTCTTTTTCTCCCACAAGTTAATTACAATAATTATTTTTTAAATAAATTTTTTTGATGACTCCTCAGTAAACAAATTTGAGTGTTTGTAATACTCTAGTGTCTCTTCTAGAGTGGAACATTATGTCGTTTTAGATGAGCACAGTGTGTTCTTCACATAGTACTGACACGGTGCTATTGTTGACGTGTTTTAATGTTTCTTGTAGATGTGGCAGTTCGCCCCAAACAGTGTGCACTACCTCCTGAGTCTGTGGCAGCGTATGGTTGCATCTGTGCCGTACGTGAAAGCGTCCGAGCCTCACTTGCTGGAAACCTACACACCAGAGGTTACCAAGGCTTTTGTTACTTCAAGACTGGAGTCTGTTCATGTTGTTATAAGGTAGGCATTTGAAGAAAAAAAAAAAAGAATATTTCTTTTAGCAGCACATTTAAGACTGCTTATTTAAAAAGCTGTGCAACATTTGGAGCTGAGGTAAGATGTGGCCTTGTGATAAAGCATTCATCTGATATATGTGATAGTATCTAAGATCAATCCCTGTTGGTAGACCCTTTAGACTGTTTCTTGTTTCAGCCAGTGCTCCACAACTGGTATAACAAAGGCCTTGGTTTCTACTATTATGTTTGTGGGATGGTGCTAATCACAAATAATGGCCCATGGAGTTGGAGCAGTACTTCCCTCTCATTATCTTTGTAGTCCATAACCATATGTTCATCACCATTAAACATTAAAATGTGCGGAGTGCATCATTGGATAAAACATTTCTTCCTCCCTTCCTTTCATGGCCAATCCGGAAAGAATGATAACATGCCTATTCAGGGAATATTTTGTTAAGCATCGGTTGCTAATTGACTGAAAATTAAAAATTCAGAATTTTTGTAGCAATCTTTGAAAATAGCAAATCATGAGGCGATACAGAATAAAATGTTCCCTCCTATATGGATGGAGGACTAGCATCTTTAAATTACATTCCTTTCCAGCAGTTTCTTCTTGCATGAGGTATGGGGAATGTGCTTCAAGAGTACTTTGACATTATGTTTGGTTGTTTACATCAGTATGAACCCCAACTGTTATTTTTTCCTTTATAGAGATGGAATAGAAGATCCGCTTGATGATCATGGGATGATCTCTCAGCAGCTAGATCAAGTATGTACGAGTGCAGGACACAATGTTTTGTATGAACTGTTCCGTTCGCATGTCAGTAATACAGCTTTAAATTTAATCGGTTGTGTGATGGACAGTACAGTTCTAAAAACTTGCAAACTTGAGTATCATTGGAACTTTATTCATGTATTTTTAGTTTTGTTTATAAACATAATTATGTGACCTGATGGAAAGCGAATATTAAAAATAGTTTTAGAACATATGGCGGAGTTCGTAGTAACATTCTGTTTATTCAAGATGGTGCATAATTTTTCATAATTTTTTTTTTTTAATCAAGATAATTTTTATCTCTTACATTTTGTGTAGAGAACATTTCTTGTGTGTTTTAAATGGAACCTGTTTGTTACAGTTGTCAACGATAGGTCGGTGTGAGTATGAAAAGACGTGTGCATTGCTTGTACAGATGTTTGACGAGTCGGCGCAGCGATACCAGGAGCTTGTTTCTTCTGCTGGACCAAGTGTTGATCTAGCCATTCAAGAAGGTATGTAGTTGGGAAGGCTGTCTATTATTGAAAATGAGCCATGAAAATTTCCACGTTTTACAGTTAATACTTT